>NW_028187188.1:2763609-2934181 GCF_003343005.1 Rhea americana | reverse complement strand
GTTTGTTTTTTAAAGTCAAATTGTGGAAGCTCTGAGCAGTTGTATTAGTTTCTGATATTTTTTTTTTTCCTCCAAATTCATGCATCTCTTCACTGTGAATAGATATTCTCAGCTGGCCCAGCTTCACCCGTAGAATGAAAGACGTGGAATAACTATGTGTGGGAAAAAAACAAAACAAAACAAAAATACCCCCAAGCATGTGAACAATTGCATTCTTGTATGGATTTGCATTCCATTTGGAATAACTCACAGACAGCAGGTTGGAAACTCCACTAATTTTGACTTGTGGAGTGTTCCTGTGATTTTTTTTCTCTCCAAGGGCACATTTTGTTCTCTCCAAAGAGACCAGGAGTTCCTCCTTACAAATCCATAYAGATAACTAGATGTAAAGGTCACCTGCACAATAGCTTGCTACATCTGCCACCCCATAAGCATGTACTTTGCTACGGGGACCTGCTCCTTCCAGGTCCTTCTCCGACTGTGTTTTTTCCAGAACATCCCGTGTCAAGGGGAACTTCCAAACCACAGAATAGGAAAACATTACAAGTTACTACAGCTTGAAATGCACTTCAGACAGAAAGAAAGAAAAGGTGAGAGAAAAAAAAATTGGTAGAAGCACATTCCCAATTTCTACGCCATCCAAAATTTGGATATAAAATACAGAAAAAGAGCAGCGAGCAGATCTAAGAAGAACGAATATGGCATTTATGGTACRAGGGTGAAGTCTTTCAACTACACCAGAAGACTTGGTTATAAATTAGACCAACCACATCTCATCAACATAAAAAAAAAGAAAAAGAAAAAGAAAAAAATCACTTCTGTGGTGAGTCATAATATTTCATTTGGAATTGATGTTAAGTTTCATCCACACAGACACAAAAGTGTGCTTGCTTTAGTAGGGACGTGATTAATTGCATCAAAATAAACAAAGCCAGAAAGCATGTTTTTGTAAACATGCTAAAGTTTTCTTGCAACTAAACCCACTGAATGCAGATTCTAGGCTTTCTTTACAAGATTTCTTTAAATTCTAGACCGTTTGAGAAAAAGACAGGTTGCACTGCTGATTCCCCTGAYGGACCCTTCAGTTTGGTCAGTTTGCAAGTTAGTTCCTTGCAGTCATAGCCACAATATTAGCTAGTTTATACCACTATGCACACCACAGTAACAGRTTTGATAGCCGAAGGACTGACACTGTTAAATTAAACCAGGTTTAATCAAGTGRAAACAAACATGTTTTCAGCAATCCAAGATATATGTGACATGAAAACATGCTTTTGAATATGTCTCTATTTCCATTTCCTCGTTTTTGGGGTGATAAAAATTGTTGGCATCTAGCCATATGATAAGCTCCAGAGAAAGCTCGTGTCTATGTAGTGTTTTAAGGAATATCAGTCTATCATCATTTTCCACCAATTTATATTAGTCAGTAGAGAAGCTGATACTACAAACAGCTTGCAGCTATTCATTTGCATTCTTCAAGCAGCTCTGGGTAAATGAAATAAGATTACCTGCTCCTAAATTTAAGCAGGCTTCTAAGAAACATTTTAAATGAGGCCCAGTTCTGTACATCCTTAGTTATACAGAGCTTTGCATCTGCGTGCATAGGCTAATTACAGGGTAATACAGTAAATACCAGTGTCTGACACCATTGATGGTTCTGCTCTTCTTCTGTGGCAGTGTAACAACCGCAGTATATTCTACTAGATTTGCTACAGACCTCCCTACTTGTCAGCCAAGGTTTGAGGAAGAGCCTTGAGCTAGTCCCAAAGGGCACACTAACAACCTAGCCCTAAGCAAAACTCATGCTGATCCTTCAGGCTGCAATCAATCTTTGTTTAGTTTTATAATCCAAATACAACACCGTCTGCCTTCTGTCAGCTACAGAAGGCCATATGTGACATTGGGCAGTGGAAAGCAGACAAGTTTTGTGTTTTCCTAGGAAGTTATACCACATATCTCAGGATATTGTAACTGAAGAGAAAGGTTTGCTTACTGTTAATAAAGGACAGGATTGCATTCAGTTAGACAGGTTTGAAGATCTGATTCAAGCCAGTCACTAGAACATCATCCATCAACATTTGACTCAATTCATGAAGTGACAGCTCTTCTACTTCAGTGCTAACAGCTAGAAAACATATCTTGAATGTACAGAAAAACCTATCAAAAGTGATCTAGGCTTTTGAAATTCTGTTTTAGACTACCCTGCAACCACAATTTTCCTAAATCTTTCTCTCTTTGTATTTGTAAATGGAGGAGATGGCAAACAGCTATGTTACAGTGGTGACATTATTACCTATTTGATCACATCTGCAGGGTTGGCAAATGGTTCATAAAGAAAGTAGTAAGGCATTTTGGAAGGTCTGCAATATTAACATTTGTACACTATTTTTCCATCAAAAAATAGAAGTTTTAATCAGCTGAAGACCAGTATTACCATCCCAGGTGATCTCCTCAATCCTGCCAGTGAGGGGGAAGGAYAGGAGAAGTAGATGGATTTTCCAAGTTAAAAAGACCCTGTTGCCAACACAAGTGGCACAGCCAGTTGGTTTCTATGATCATGGCACCTGGCTGGCTGGATCACCTGGGCTCCCAGATGCTTCACCACCATACCCAGAGCTCTGAAATCCTGTTTGATAGTTTYCAGTTTGCCCTTGGTTTCATTAGCACYCACRTGAAAGAGCAGTAGAGGGTAGTAGTCTGACATGTGGATGAGCCTTGGCAGTCTTTCAATGACATCTCACATATAAGCCCCTGGCAGGCAGCAAATCTGACAAGAGGTAAGGTTGGCAGATAGGTACCTCCATCCCCTGCAGCAAGGCGTCACCCACAACAATCACACACTGGTTCTTCTGAGTGTTCCTGCAAGGCACGGGATCTGTTGGCCCAGTTGCTTCCCTTGAATAGACAAGGGCATTTGACATCTTTTGCCATTTCTCACATACTRGTTTCCATTAACTTGCCTTCAAATCAGACGTCCTGCTTGGGCATTGCAGCACCATCTAGGCATAACATCTCTGCATACTCCAGCAGCACATAAATATAGTTCTGTTATCTCTCCTCTAGCCCAACTATCATCTCAGAACACACAGGAAAAAAGACTGCTAATCTAGTAAAAAGGAAAAAAAAAAAAAACCTGATTTCCACTCTCAGCTGACCTCACTGTACAGCATAATCTGCCTACACCTATGATAATAAATACTATGAGCCTGGAATTGTTTTTTTTAGCCTTGAGGCTAATTAGCCCAACATAGTTTGTATCCCCATAGATTCACTCTTAACTTCCAAAGTGATGGCTGCAGCCAGCTGCCTATGGAGAATGATCCAGAGCTAGCGTTAACCATGCCTGGGAACACTTAACGGTACGAGTGCGCCCATGCCAGCACTCCAGCACATGCTCTGATCCTGTTTAGCACAGCCACAGTTTCTGCTTCTCTAAGACTGCATTCTCACAGACCCCGAGCTACCTTTTGCAAGCTAGTTCAGAAGCAGCTTCAGGAGGGCATTTTCAGTCAAGTTCAGTGTGATCAAATCAGTACTGCTTCTTCACATAATCAAATCACACAGACCTCTGCAGGGCTATACTAGTTGATTCTGACACCTGTGCAACTCTCTCTGAGCTTAGTACCTCCTTATATTACACTGCCCTTTCTAGCACAGCCATACTCAAAAGTTTCCTTTTCTGCTCCAAAATGTGATTATTCTTGTTATTTTTTATTTGCATATAAAAATGCCAGTGTCTTCCACTAGCTCTTCTAACAGTTTGAAAAGTTCTTCTTTCCAAACATCATCATCTTCTAAGACAATTTACAAGCACAAGCCCTTGTAAATGCTGTCTTTCATATTTCATTGTGCTGTCCTAATTATCACAAACTTTCTTCCCAGTATTTCAAATATCCTCTGTACCTTGCCTAACAGCCACATGGTGCTGCTGACATCAGCATAAATCAAAAGTCTTTTTCTTGGTGAGAAACAATGCTATTTACAAATGGCAGCAACAATAACGAGTTCAAGGAAAAAATACAAAAATTCTCCCTGACCTTCCTGACAAACTACAGTAATGGTCTGAAAAGTGCAGATGTTTTTCCACCAAGTTTTTACAGTGTTTATTTTGAAATATCTTTTTTTTAATCATGTTGTTTTCCTTTTGTAATTTCTGTAAAGCAGATGTGACATCTTGAGCTTAAGGGCTTTAAGCTGATTTTGATAGCTCAGATTTGATGCTATTCATGGAGCACAGAAAGGCCTGTTGCAGTAGAAAAGGATCCACTGTGTAAAGAAAAACAAAAAAATCACCTGGGAGGAAAGGGGTTGTCCTCACTGTATCAGTGACAAGACCTGAACCTCGGATTTGGTAAATGTGTCTATTTCCTACATTTGGAGGAACACAATGGGCCACATAAMTGGCCTTACACATTTCTAGTTCTAGCAGCCTAAGGCCATTTATACATGTGCACTAGTGTCACTGCAAAAACAGGTTTGAGTACAGCAGGAACATGGATTCCATCCACGAAATAATTCCAAGGTTAATTATTTATCATGAAAGTCTGCAGGAAGTTACGAACTTGACCAGCCAGGTTAACCTTTTACCTAGCCAAGTTACAGTCAAGACATAACCCACGACATTTTAAAAGAGCCATTTATGTAGATAAGAATTTGCTTTTAATCTTGTGTAAATTGAGACTAAATCATCTGAGCTATAAGTGCAGAAGATGCAATAAAGACTTTCACCAAATATATTTTTTATAATGGAATAGGTCATGTTAGATAAGGATGCATAAAATATCTGTTTAAGGGAGCAACAGCCCCCACACTGAAATACTTGTGCTTTTTCTGCAAACTGAGAGCTGCAAACCTCATCTGACCTTAAAACAGAAGGAACTAAGAAACAAAAACATAAAATAGCTAGTAAGAGCAAAATATAGGCAAGCTGTCTTGAGTTATTTTGTGTTCCTGCACAGCTCTGGTTTTGCTGCTTCTTGTTGTGTGTTCATTTCCTTGTAGCTACCGCAAGTTCTCTCTGCCAGGCCTCCTTCAAAGCTTACAAGTCTGATGGATGAACAACCTTCCTGAGGTATGGCAAAGACTACAGGAAATATATGTGCAGCTTGGCTAAATGATGATAATGTTGATGTGCAAATAAAGTCAGAACCAGCAGTGACTCTTTCTAGAGGAGCTAGATATATAATAAGACAATTATACTAGACACAGGAAAACTTACCCAGGATCTTTTAAAAATAATGYCAACTGAAACAGCCTCCCCAAAAGAAATGGTGAGTAACCCAATTTGGAAAAGGTTAAAGGAAGCAATATGCCCTAATAGGTATGAATTAGATGTCTTGTTAACCGTACTGTACACTGCTACAGAGATTTCCCCCCCCCAAACACGTCCAAGTGTTCAGCTAGTGAGAGCGATCAACAATCTTAAATGCCTTGTCTAATTGCCGGTTAAGCTGCAAACTGTTCCAGTGAGGTCCTGAACAAACTCTTGGTTTTCTTCCAGTCCACATCCTCAGGTTTCACTATGTCTACAAGTTAGACTAAACTAAATGTCACTGGCTTGCCATCCAACCCTCCGCCCATCATATTCATCTTGAAAGGAACCTTTTGCTACGAGGACAAGAAGTGCCTGCCATAGTGTTAGCCCAGAGTTAGTCACAGGTGTTCTAGCTATTACCTCCAGAAAACTAACATTACCTGCATTTTCCTTCCACCCTGCTTGCTTTGCCCTTGCCCCTTCAGATGGCACAACAGCACCATACAAGCCCATACCTGATGGGCTTAGTCACACCAAAAAAGCATTCAAGAGCTGTTTACTATTGACTCAGATGCTGGGAAATTCCCCACTTATGGCAATCAGGTCAAACTTCTCCATTTTGTCAGGCAGCTGGATCACTGGACCAACTACGCTCAAGTATTTCTCTCCCGATTCTCAATGAATAAGCCTACATGTCTGCAGAAAGATCATGTTCAGAGCTCCCAAGGGGGAAACAAAGCTGCATGTTAYGCATTTATGTACTCAAATTACTATGCACAGGTGCTAGGAGATAGAGAGAAAAACAAGGTAAACACTTCAGAGCTCATGAGTAAATGCTGCAAGATGTTCTAAGTGACAGCAACCTGCCATTGAGTGCCAGTCAGGTGCTGCTCATAGAAAGGAATACATTTTAAAACACTCATCAATCATTTTTAGCATGTTGGGAATCCTGAAACAGATGTTCAGTGCAGGACAGATCAGGTGGCTCAGACAGCCCTCAGTCATCTGTCTTGGTCTCTTAAGGGACGAGATGTTGTTTCATAGCGTTACCTCAGAGAGTTCTGTAAAATGGGGTGAACATTATCACATATTAAACAGTTCCAGAAACAGATTTACACACCTCATGTAGGCAAAATGAAACACAGATAATAATGTATATCTATCTTCAGTTCTCATGCACTCATCRCGATGGCATTTTACCAGAACTAAAGATAATGAATATTGCAGAAGTATTGAGAATGGGAATTTCAGAGCTGCCTGGATGATTTAAATTCCCATTAATTTTCAAGTCCCTTTGACAGCCCAAATGTTCCCCATAACTTATCGATGTATCAGGAACCATACAGCTCAGACCTACAGCAAATTATCACCACAAATAAGCAGTAGGAACTAAAATGGTAAGCTAGGAAAGTGGACAATGTACCTAGAATGAACTTATTTTCCAGTATAAATCTAGTTCTCAGTCTGTCACTTCTCCTCCTACATGTGTTCATAAAGGAGCTGCTGCAATTGGGAATGGCTGGGCCATACCTTCAACTGTGTAGTTGGTTAAAAGCTACTCATCAAAACCATTTCAACAAAATGCTCTTACTGGTGTTCAGCTAGCTCCAAATGAAATGTTTAATTCAGCATTTTATTCTTTTTACGCCTCAAATCAGACACCTACAGAGAAAAGCCAACAAACAATGTAGTCTCACAAGGCATAAATAAGGCACTTCTACTTTGACATCTCCACCCTCCCTGAAGATTGTTCTCTCCAAGCTGTTCAAATATTGAACAGCTCCAGAGTACAAGTAATTACTTTTTATATTCAATCATATGCCAAAGTTAAACTAATGAAGCATTGTAGTATAATGTAGTTCCTCGAACAAGCTAAACTTTTACACTGTTTATATCTCTGCCATACGTATAAGGACCACCCAAACAGAATGTCAGTTAAAGGCACAWGTCCCTATTCAGTTAAAAAGAGAGGTGTATAAAGATGCTGTGGATGGCATGGTATGTAAAGTTTTTTAGTGACACACAGAARAGTAAGATCTGCGCTTTATTCCTGTATAAAAAGTATTCTCATAACTTGTTTGTCCATGACTTAGTACTTTTATTTGTAAATTGGAGCTGATTCCATGAAAATGTAGATATAGCTTCAAGATTTTCTGTGTCMGGAAGAGAAATGCAATCCTTTGTTAAAATAAAACTAGACTTTGCTTTTGGAAACTGGAAGTTTTTCCTCAGTGTTGAACATGATAAAAGAACAACGCTACTTCTAAATAGCCACAGAAGCTTCATTTATCTAAAATTAACACTATGGTTTGTTTTGAGTAAAGGTCAAAAGTCTTCAGTAAATGAAGACCTCCCATTCACTAAAGCTGAAGCTATAATGAATATATATATAATCTTTATATTTTATATCACTGAATAAATTTTCAAAGCAAGAGATGTTATCTGAACTTGGCAATGCCACCTGCTATCAAGGACTTTTTCCTTTCCAGATAAACATTCAAGTTTGAGACATAAAGAATGTCTCAAACTAAATCATCTGTTCAAACAAAAAAGAGTTACATTTGTTCACAGATACTTCTTTGGAAAGTGTTTTCAGACCATGTGGGGAACAGCTGATTAATATAACAGGATATTTTTTTTTAGTACGGGTCATATTAAGGATGCAGATTCTCAAAAAAAAAAAAAAAGAGAGAATTCTGCACCTACTAAGCTTAAAATACGGTATTTCCTGTGTTTTTCAGTTCAGATCACTATCAGAATCCAGTTTTCCTGGGTTTTTCACTCTGACATCTTTCCCCAGCCATTGTCTGGGATAAAAGATACAACAAACTGTGAAAATGAGTTTTCCATATGAAGTCAAACAGAGAAAGACAACAATTTAAGTGAAGGAAGAGATGTTATCATTTACTATCAATACACAAAGTTAACAAGAGTCTACCRAGTCCTAACCTGGATTCCACTACGAGCCCTATCTTAGGATAGGTTACTCATGTCCTGAACCCCAAAGCATGGTTAAGTATTAAGCTTTCAGTGTAGTTCAGGGTTCACATACTGGTCCAGAGAAGTACTTTATAGTTTGCTGGAATAGGACTTTGCTTTGCTTTACTCTCTCTGGAACTTGGACAGCAACATACACCATGGGAGCGAAAGAAAAATCTTAAGATGATTGGCAAGAAGATTTTCCAAAATACCTTTTAGGAACCCAAGACGAGGCTCCTAGATCCTCTGCATGCAAACAGCAAAGCTGAGTCCCTAACAGTTGTCTGAATGAATTTCAAGTGGAGCTCTACTTGATCATTACCTACTTTTTTGGTCATTCAGTCTGTAGCACTGAGAAAAACAATTACGAGGCTTTCTCAAGATAGCTGAACTGTTGAGAGTGTGACTGAGAACCAGCTGGTAAGTTAAATGACACCTGAACTGGCAGCAAAAAAATCATGTGTAGGAAACAGAGGCAGGGGGCTCTCTGCTTCTTGGCTAAAGTATGTACTCTACTTTGTACTGTTGTACTGTACAAATCATGTGTTTGAAAAGCCTAGGAACCAGTACAAGAGTCAGAAATCYGAGGAGGTTTCATGTATGAAAAGAAATGGATATTACCACTGTCATCCACGCTTTCACCATTCTTATTTATTTCCTCTTCTTCTACCTTCTCTATTGTAGATCAAAAGAGAAAGAAGAAATAAAGACTCCTCTAACTTCATGAACGCCACTCATTTTTCTTAATATTCTGTTGCTAGGCAAAAATAATAATAAAAAATATAGTCTAAATTAAACACAGTAAAAGACTTTTTCCTCTTTTCTACTGTTYTTCAAGATGTCTATGCACTTGTCCCAAATGGCTAAACCAGCCAAGTGCCCTGTTCTACCTCCCTGTACACAGCTGAAATTGCTAGGAAGAGCAGCTGCACGTGCAGATTCAGATGCCTTTGTCAAAAACTYTTCTGTTAGATTTAGTTCCCATTGCACTGGAATAAGTTTCCTACTGTGACTCACCCATCAGGAGATTGTACATTTAAACAGCACCCATGTCTCAGAAAGTCTCAGAAGAATCCTGCAAACTCTAACGATTTCTGGATGGAAGGGCGAGATGACAAATACAATAAATTCTGTCAATCTACAAGCATGAATGCACACACCATGGAGAAGGCTTGTTACTATAATAAAGAACCATCCCGTAAGGACAGCCAGCTGATGATGGGATACTGGACTGCAGCTCTTGGTGCCAGAGGAATTTACACAGTTGTTSTGTATGAACATCAGGATTTTTAAAGCTCTCAAGGAAAAGGCAAAATCAGCACTTATAAGTTCTCAATTAATAAATAAAAAGAGGAAAAGATTTTTGTAAGCAACAGCCCATAAAACAATCCTAACAGCTCACTTCAAGCCAGCTGTACCCTCTGAAAGAACTTACTATGCTTATATAAGACATTTTTCAAACACCATATAACTACATTGTAGACAACGTAATTGGCGGCTGATGCAATTTCAGATCAGTAGAGGAAAGAATAATAATAAAAAAAAACACTGAAAAAAAAATCCACCTCAGTCACCCACCTTCACTTGTTTACTCTGGTGCTCAACTCCAGACCATGCAGCAGAGAACATCTGCCCTCAAATTCTACTTTCTGAACAGCCCTTGCTTGACTCCAACACCCTGAACATCATGTTCTACCAGAGAATTGACATTTGCATTTCAAAAGAGAGAAGTCTGCAAAAAGATTACCAAATAAAGAGTTCTTTAGTTTTCTGCAGGACAGTTTTAATCTGACATTTATTCTGCCCACTTTTTGTCACACGAAAAGCTTCAGCTAGCACCATTGACTGCATGCAAGAAAGGCTGTATTTCACTTTGTTGTTACACCAAACTACTTTAAGCCATTGTAAAATTAGTGGCATTTATTCTCTCTGTGCCTCTTGGAAACATATTAACACCATAATTAAGCTTGGCAAATCACTTGCTACTCATTAGTCAAGAGAAACAGAAAAAAAATGCATTGTATTTAAATTGACTGCTTGTTGCATGTTGAAAGCTAGCTAGCTATTCTCACCAATGGGAGACTACCAAAGGCTACAGACACTTAAGAAACTACGCATAGAGATGTTTGTTTACAAATTCAGAGTTAAAAACAAATATACCTTGGAGAAAAAGTCTGTACCAGGAAATACARTTCCTTCTCACCTTGAAGAAAAATAAGAAAAAAGAAAAAAMCACCCCGTGGCCAMAATGCAAATTTTACTTCTTAAATGCTGCCTCCAACATTACTCCCTCCAGTTGGGCGCACAGGTGGTGATGTTTAAAACCTTAAGAAAAAGATCAGTTTCCAACAGGGCCAGAGCTCCAAAGATTGTTCAGTGAGAATTCAAGGTGACCCAAGCCACCATAGTTCTTCAAAACAATGAAATGCCCATATGAACATAGCAGAGCTGGAAACATCCGTTACACTTGTTTTAATATATACACATTCTACTTATGAATTATTTAACTTCTACCTAAGTGTTATTTGTAGTACCCAGAGCTTTCAGATAATGTGCAATTAAATAAATTCAACTAATAGACTAAGACATCTTCATTAAGAATTTAAAAAAAAATTAARATAGAAGCGACCCTTCACTCCTTTTACAAACTCCTTAACTTGTCATCTAAATGGCACATAATCAGCAGTGCTCCAGTTCAGAAGAGACAGACTCCCAGAGGCAGGACATTCCAGCATTTAAGGAATCGGACCAAGCACTACAAATGAGCTCGATCTCTTCCTCTTACAAGAGCTTCCAGGGTGCRTTCAGTTAGGTTGCCACAGGGATCCATTACCTAAATCAGACCTAGTAAAAAATTTAGCATCAAATTTTCCTCAAAGAGCTGCTGCTTATTCAGAATATTCTAAAGCCCACAAGTATYTTTAATTAATGAAATAAGAAATTTTGTTTCAGCATCTTAGCTTTACTAGTGATGAACAATTCCTGGGCCATCCAAAATTGATCCCCTGAGTGTCCTTTAGAGATCCCAGGCAGCAGACTCCATCACCTGCTCCAAACACTGAAAGATGCTACAGCATTGCATATCTCAGTGCCCAAAGCTGGTGATGAATGTTGGCTACAGCCCTACAACTGTTTCAGTTCCAGAAGTTGAAGATACAACACAAACAGAATACAGACTTGCTGCAGATATGCAGTGAAAGCAAGCTATGCGTACATTTAGGCTGCAATTATCACACTCTCTGCTATGTYTGTTCCTCACTTCTGAATCATTTTCTTTGAGAAGACAGGAATGGTGCARGCACGATGTCTAGGTAAGGCAGTTACAGGGCCACATTAACAGACAGAAAATATCACTATTCAGGACTACATATGGGTATGAAAAGAAATAGAGCAGCAGGGCTTGCACAGCAAGTGTTCAAAAGCTTTTCTAGGTCATGCTCCAAGGGGAGAACAGGCCCTAGACACCACAGCATTTTCTAGCTAAGGAAAGGTTATCACTGATACAAAAATGTCCTGAGAGTTTGGCACACCTGTACGTAAGGTCTTTAATGAAGAACACCACACAACAAAATGTGCTTTCTTCTGTGTAGATAGGGCCAATATTTAGATTAATTTGGCTTGACATTTTCCACTTCTTATCATTACTTTTTTCAGTCAAAATGAAAAAAGTAGTAAGACAAAACAAACAAACAAAAAAAAATAAAATAAACATAATGCAATTTTGCCTGTAGCTTTCTACCCACTCTGTCCTGAACCTGTTGAAGGTGGTCTTGGTTTTCCATTTTTTCCATCCTCYATACTACTGGGGATACCCTATGACCCACTGTGGCATGAAAACAAATCATCTCATCCGATGGGTTCTGCTTTACCTGTCTTTCAACTCTAGAGGCTTTAACCACAACAAATATTAACAGAGAGCTTGAATCCCTATCRCTAGCTTATTCAAGCTTTAAGGTTGGAATATTACATGTATAAACATGAAGCTGAAGAACTATAACGAAAAAACATTTTTATCTTCAACTTTCATTCTCATTATTTCTTTTAGGATTTCCTAATTTTATTGCAGCATCTCCCTGCTTCACTGCCAGATGGACTATTGGAGTACCTGCAAGAGAACCATTTGTCAGGAGATTTTCTTTAAAGGAAACGGCCMTTTCTAATCTTCCTGGGCTACCCAACAACCACACAAGGAAGAAACAATTTTGCTAAGCTTTTCTGAAGGCCCTAGTATTGATGGGCAGTAGTAGTTGGGGATGCCAAGGAGCTAGTAAGAAAAATGCTGCTTAGAGACTGGTGTTTATTTGCTGAGTCACTAGAAGTTCAATGCAAATGGCTTACAATTTTTATGTAGCTATTATGACACAAATACCATTTGCACAGAAAGGATATTGTTTTTTTCCCCCCTTTTTCTTTCCTTTTTTTTCTTTTTTTCCTCCTGACTCAGGCTAAATTTGGACCTACTTTGCAGGCTCAAGGCTGGCCCATCCTGCCTGGACTCGTTTGGGAGTAGGGAATAGGGTTGCAGGGAATAGGGTTGGTTCCRTGTCTAGGTTCACCCCGAATGGAGTTGAAACATGGCTAACTACACAGGGTGACAGGGAAACTGGAGACACTCCAAGACCTGCAGTTTGGACACAGCTTTAGCACTGCAKAGGGCTGATTTCCTCAGGAAAGAGGCTGTACAGCCATAACCAGGCATGCAGTGTCAGGCATGGATACCAGAGGTACAGTCCTTCCTCAGCTGTTCATCCCCAGAGGTGAAAAACCACATGCAGGAATTGATACAACAATCAGTTCAGTGTTTTGACACTTCAGTTGAAGCACTGCACGCAGATCTYTACATTAATGTTCAATTCCYGCTGTTTATAAGCTCTGCAACTTTYGTTGTGCCTTTACAGAAGTTGGTTTAATTTTTCTTACAAAGTAATGATATACTATTGTGCAAAATATCAGCATCCCATCTCAAAATAATTTTACAAATTAATAACAGGCTTTGAGAARAGGGCTTACAGTTATTACACGAATAGGAGACTCCTGCATAAACACAGATTGAAGATAAGTAGAATGTTTATGGTGAAAGAAGAAAAGCAAGAGGCAACATAAGTTTATAAAATAACAAGTGATCTACAGAAGAGACTTAGATGAGCTAGTGGTACTCAGTGGTTTGGAGCATAATGGAGATGAAGATGACTGCAATATTTGTTTCCTACTTCAATATATGACAGAATTTTGTACACTTTTCTTTCAGTCTAGTATGAGTCAGATGAAGACAGAATATCAGACTAAAAAGAGATCCAAGCCTATTTCTAAGTCAAGTGGCCATTTCCAAGTGTTTCTGTATGATTTTTTTTTTTTTAAACAGATGAAAAAAGCATTTGGTCACTTAATCACTTAAAGATTTTTACTTACACTTTATACATACTAATCAGCTACGAACAGTCCGACATAAGCAATGATCAAGAGCAGAACACTGCCCCCAGCTCCACACACACAAGCCATTCCATGGAGCTATCAGCAACTCCAGGAACTACCAGGAAGTGGTTATTTCAACAGGTTTCTGATCTTCACCAAAAAGTTTGCTGCTAAGTGAAAAAGAATGCACAAGTCTAAAAGAAACACTACTTTCTGTTGGGGTTGCTAAGGAAGAGCAGACTTGACCGCCCCTTCCTTTTCAGTGAAACACTGTCTACATTATGTGCAGTAGTATTTTATCTAGTCCCGGAGGGACCGCCTCTAACACTGATGTTTTAATGATCCTCTCTTACAATTTATTCCATCATCTTATTGACCTTACTGTTGCAATACTTATGCTAAGTCTAATTTCACTTTTAATTTTTAAGAATTTTTCTGCCTGCCAAGAAAGCTTATTAATATACAGGACTACTTAACACTTGGCTCGAAGGATACAAAGAGTTCCTGAAGTATTCCATAAGCTGTTGCAAGGTAACGCCAAAATGAAATCACATAGCTACGCCTGTGCTTTTCCAACTACTCTATCAGATCTTCTCGGCCAAGAACTCAAAATTTACATTTTGATGTATTGTATTTCATATGATGCTTAGCTGTACAGAGATGAGCTTGGAGGCACGCATCTATGCTAATCTTGCCTCTGAATTCTCAGATAACTAGATTGTGTTTTATGCCTTTGTTCATTTGGATGTTACTTTTATGAATGGCCTGTCAATAGATCAACTCACAGCACATTACTCTCTCATATTAGGTAGCTAGAGCTAACATATGTTGCAGTGAAGATGAATAAAATGAAATCTAACAGTTAAAAGCACAGTATCTGCAGCTATACAGAAAACATCTAGAAAGACCAGGTCTTTTTGGAGAAGAGGTACTATTTGCACTGGATGAGACTGTGCTGGCCAGCAAGTAGCTAAAACAGAAGAGAGTCCTTTCAGCTGTACAGCCCCAGAGGAAGCAAAAAACTCGTGCTCCTTTTTAACGGAATGATATAGGATTTTTATTTATTTATAACTATAAAAGATGTTGTAAGGCATGGGACTTGGGAAGCAACTGGAATCAATCATGCAATTAACATCTTCAATAGTTAATCCAACCACTGTTTCAAAACAATAAAAAAAAAGTCACATGAAAAGATGAGTTCAGCTATTCAAAACATTATTATTAAATGTTAACTTCAGATGGCCGATTTCCTCAAATCAAATCTTTTGGAATTCTTTTTAAAGATATAACTCAGTAAAAATGATAATACTCTGTATCCCCACATCATTGTATTACTAAATGAAAATAAACTGCATAACTTTTTATCAGAAATTCTAAAAATTCATAACTAAAATTTGATGTTATCTTTGAAAACTAATGAGGAACTTTTTTTTAAGGCCTCAATTTGAAAGGTTAGATTGCCTCCCCCCTCCCCCCCCCCTTTTTTTTAAGCATTTGAGAAACTAAAAGTTGTGGTGGAAGTCGAAGGTAAATCCAAGAGTCTGGCAGCAATACATTTGCTCCCAGCTAGGAAGGTTGCCTGGTCAATCTTTCAACCATACAGGAAAAGTGTCAAAAAATCCTTCCTGTCCCCGAGTCATCTGGATTATAGCCTCACTACCAGTGGGATTAAACCACTTGTAAAGAAATGGATCCTTTTTCATTATTATTTTAAACTTTAAACTAGCCCCCCGCCCCCCAAAAAAGGAAAAACAACAAAAAAAAAATGTGCAAGTTACTCAAGCCCCAGATTGAACTTTACAATTTTTTATGAAGAGTAACTGATTTGGTTTATATTTTCAGTATGTTGCAAGAGTCCCACTTACCTATGGGCCTAATCATGACACTCCTGTGGGATTAAATTACTATTAGGAGAAAGTTTGAATAATTTGGAAGATGATTTGGAAGTAGAATGATAGGAATAGGGGGGCCTGACATTTACAGATAAACAAAATCTGCAGTTTCACAAAAAAAGCTACTTAGTTGAAGATACTGAAGAGGAGTCTTCACTTTAATCAATACTTCCCCTGGCACAAGAATTTGGAAGAAAGATGCTAAAATGAGTAATAAAGCACCACACTCTTGATGTTGATAACAGATCAATGCTGAAATCTAAGGAGACTTTTCTCTCCTGCAACTCTAGTTGAAAAAGCAATGATTTTGGATACAGTTTAAGCACACCTTKGAGCAGATTYTAGGTGTGTCTGATCATGGAAGACAGAAGCTTAGTGGTCTTGCTCTAGTCTTAAYGTAGGCTTTCACAAAGCCCCTGGGAGATCCTTTGATGGCAAACAGACTGGAAAGCAGCTGTGATCACAGTCCCTCTGAGGCTGCCAAATGGCACACATGGGATGAGACAATGTCCTCTTCAAATTCTGCCTGTGTATTTTCTGCCACCTTTAGCTTTCAACATATTTCATAGTACAACTTCASCTCACAGCAACAGCTATGCTGAAAGCAGCACACCATCTTGCACGGAGGTTGTCCACTCAACAGCCTCTCCAGATACGGCACACATCACTGACAACTGAGCCACCAGGAGCACTCTGAAGTCAGCTCRGCTCACTTGCTCTCCACAGAGACCAACTGATTGAGACATTTGTAAACTACATTTGGCACAATTCTGAGTACATGCGAACTGTCTTCCCTGCTGATTGAGATTATATCCTGACATTCGCTTAATTCATAACACAGCCATCTGTTTCATTAATCTCTCCTTCTGTCATTATTTTACAGTCACATATCTGCACGTCAGACAATTCAGCACTTTTTTATGAGACACTTTTGGACTTATCTCCAAATTATTTCCTCCCATTTAAGCATGTGGTATTTGCTAGCATTTAACGCTAAATGCCTCAGTGATCCACATGTCATGAGTTAACAGAGGAYGTTCAAATGGAAAGGTAGTTATTTTCATTCATCATTTGCCCATCTTTTGAGACTACATTTTGCTTGTTAAGGGACTTTTCAGGCATTCTGAACTGACTCAGTTTTGCATATACAAAAACGTGACAAGAACAAGAGTGGCCCTCTGTTATTTAGCACTACTTTATCTTTAAAAAAGTTTTCAGGATGGAATTGATGGTAACTCATGAGAAAGTTAACTGTAAGAATGAACACTATTAAGACAATGAATAAATCTGAAGGCTCTGTACTGAAACTTAGAATAGCTCTAAAATTTGGCCCAGCAATCTAAGTCCATGTCTGATCCATTAAATCCTCTACTTTGTTCTCAGATGTTAATTACCTGGCAGTAATTAATCATCAAAAGAATAGTATTTTAAGACCTGTACAGGTCTTGTGCAAAAGTGGAAATGAGGAAGACAAGTCTTTTTGTCAGCAAAGATTGGTTTGGAGAACAACTTGTCATGCTACATGTGACCACAAGCCTTTATCATCACATTTTTTTCCACTAAACTTGTGGAATGCACAAGAAAGGAATTCTGCGCTGCCCATTGATGTCAAGCCTGGCTGCTTCACACAGTAGCCTGGAAAAAGACAAAATAAGAACTTACAATGCCATGTAATTGCCTCATCCTCTCCACGAGAAACCTTAGAGCACTGGCTGCCCATCATATACAACTCYGAGTCAAGGCTTCAGGACCTTTTACGGGGAAAGAATTAGTTATCATGTGTTTTGGAAGCAAGTAAGAAGGGTGTTATGACATGTGTGGATGCWTTGTTGGAACAGTAAAGCTACTGTTTCCTACCAAAACAGAGCTTACTTTTCATACCTGCTACAGYGCACAAAGTTGAATTTTCAAGTGACAAGTCACTAATCTTAAATTATAGAATTAATGCATTCCTAATGATTTTCAAGTCAACAGAGCACTTAGTTTTGGAGTACAAGGCCCCCCCGCTCTGAGCAAAGACAGAAATTCTTCATTGGAGAACTAGTCTCCACTCTGTCTGCCAATGCTCATATATTAAGCCTCCGTCTTCATATAAACTGACCACATTTTCCCTCTCAAATTAAATATTATTCTACCCTATATTCGCTATAAGTTTAGAAGTACATGTAAAATGGATGACTTTATCTCAGAAAAAAAAGCTTTCTATCATAGAGGTTTAAGACATTAAAAAAAGCATTATATACTCAACTCAAAGTGAGAGGCTGCTGGCTCTCTGCTCATCTCTGCATCTCTCAGCACCTTCCCCACTATCCGTGTAATACGCAAGATGATACTGAATTACAGTACTTTCAAGTACTGACGCTGTTTCTCAAAAAAATACAGTCTGTGACCAGCTAATCAAAGGCAATATCATAACACAAATACACTACAGATTAGAAGGAAAAAAAAAAATCCAGGAAATACCAAAGTTAAATTTGAGTATTGAACCATGCTACCCCAGCATGCCCTTAATATAATTTTCATCTGGAACAACAGGAAGTGAGAATATGCTCTCATTTTTTTACTATTTGTTTGGCAGCAGCCTTCAGTCTTTTACCCTTCTTAGTCACAAAGGCTTTTGACAATGGATACTTGGCTGAAAAGCTGGAAATCAAATTATAAGTACTGCTGTAAGAGTTAACTGACAGTATCTTCATCTTTCAACGTAAGATTCCAGCTTTACAGTGCAATAGGTGGACCTGCCTCAGAGATCAKGTCTCATCCTTCCTGTTGATTAACGTACTGTAGTGTTTCAGGACTGAGCACACCGACCTGAAGCCAAATTGTTTACTGCTGAAACTCAACTACAGCCCATAAAGTAATGTCAGCAGAGTCCTTTGTCTATCAGAAAAATAGATGCAACCACATAAGTCATTAGATAGATCACAGTTTTCCTCTGTCGTTAAAGGTTGCAATCTACTTGATGGTTAGGTTAGAGGGATCCATATATATCATCTCCAATTCCCAAGTCAGATTTGTTATTTTGTGAAATAAAGTTATATTTTCTATTAGCCTACTCAACATGAAATAAGAAGCAGAACCATAAACRCCAAACAGATTCTGCTAGTCAAATTATCTCCCATGTCGCAAATTTTTTCTGTTTCAAGACTTTATCTTGTTGCACTAGAAGCAAGTGAGCACATTTTGTAACGGTGACCTCCAAGTCGCAGACTAAAAGCTGCCTCTTGTCCTATTTGGAAGTCAGCTTGCCAGTGTTTGCGTGGAGTTTTAAAAAGTGCTAAAACCTCACAAATTTTGTCATTGAAGMAATCAGATTTGCTCAGAGATGACTGGCAATCCTGGTATATCATGGAGATTTTGCTGTAAAAACCATGGAATTTTGGAAGCTCTGAACACCATCAACAGTCTGATGAGTGAGCAATAGCGACACCTTTGTCTTTCGTTCTTCCTCCAAGCAAGTTGTCAAGAAATCTCTCTAAGCATCTTTCAGGACTAACCATGCTTACCAGTGACAGCAAGAGAGCTCCTGTGCATCAGCATCCATAGTCATCTTGAGATTAGGCAGCTCCATAATAAATTCAAAGTTCACTACTACAACCCACTGGTATTTAACATCCTTAGCAAAATACTGGTTGAGGCAGCCATCACAGCAACACATGCCTCAATGAAACTACAACTGTTAAGAGCAATGCACTTATTTCACATTTATTTCCTGAAAATCTT
This sequence comes from Rhea americana, assembly GCF_003343005.1. Classification (NCBI taxonomy): domain Eukaryota; kingdom Metazoa; phylum Chordata; class Aves; order Rheiformes; family Rheidae; genus Rhea; species Rhea americana. The sequence continues at coordinate 2,914,921 of NW_028187188.1, read as the reverse complement.
CACTTATGTGTAGCAAGATACATTATAACTGGCTACTCTTTTCTCTGTAASATTTAGTGTGTTCAACAATTACTGTTCACAGCATCTGTTTGCCTAAGCAGATCTCTGATTAGTCTTGCATCTCTAATTACCAGTTGTACATAGAAGTTCCTACATGAAAGCAACAACCCCCCAGAGTGTGACAGTAAGTAAAACGCATTATTTCAGGACATGTAAGACCACCCTGGCAGGTATAAACACTGTAGAGCAATGTAACCTATGCTTTATTTATTCTTTGTTATAATCTGGGGGTGGAAGTGCTCCAATTCTTTCTAGATATCACAGGGATTTAATTCGTTCTTCAAAAATAAAATACAAGCCAATTCATAACTACAGAGCCATCACCAGCCCTTTTACAATAACTTTGCTTGAACTTTGCATTTAATTCTGGCATCTTTAGTTCACTTTTTTCCCCAGCATATAATACATGCTTCTGTTTTGGGCTTTCATGCTGTGCTGGCTCCGAGTTGCACACCAGTTATGAAGTCATGCTAAGACTGTGAAACACATCAAAGCAAGGAGATTCAAAGTTTAAGACACTCGCATTTCCTCCTTTTCTGCCTTAGCTGCAGTTTATGCTGCATCTTCAAATCAAATTCAGGCATCAGTCAGAATCTGGTAATCCATCAAAGGAATAAGACAAAGACTTTACAGATTTTTTCAGTAGTGCTGTTCATGGGCGAACCTCAAAGGCATTGCTAAGAACACCCCATGTTTTTGCTAAATGTCARGTTCATAACAACAATCTTTTAGAAATCAAATGGTATCTTGCTTTTTCTTCTCCCTAGTAATATGAAATAACTTAGGCTCACAGAAATTAAAATTGTAATCTTTTATTCAGACGAAACTTCAAGTGGCAATACCTGCCTTGAGTATTTGCCTTATTTCTTGTGAAACTTCAGGTATGAGTACMTGCTAAGAGTAAACTTCAGAATTGATAACACCTCCACTTTTGGGTTGTTACCTCAACCTTTTTCCACCCACAGCTCATATGCTTTTAAAGCAAYTCTTAAGTCATACATTGTCAACATCTGGACATTCTAAGCAGTATTCGTGGTTAAAGTTGTCCACCATTGTTAGTATTCATATTAATTTTTAAACCTGTTTTGTTAGTGGCATGAAGAAAAAAAAAAAAGGTATTCCCAGTGATTTTTTAAAAGTTAGATAAAGCAATGTAACATSAGCTTAAGTGCTAAAATATTGATTTTTCCTAACTGATCAGCTTCTCTTAGCATCAGAAAAACATGAAAGGTTCAAGAGACCTGGACATTTACAGAAGAGTTTATCTATGAGTTTCTACTTGATCAGTTTACTGAAATATTTTGCTCATTTCTGCATCTCCAAATCTCTCCCCTCCACAGGCTACTCAATAGCAGCTTCTAATACTACAACATCAGTTATGTTTGTTTTCTTTCTAATGGAACAGGTCTATTCTGTAACACACTAATATATTGAGGGAAATGCTTCTGCTGAGTGCATCAACAGCAGCATCCAATTAAAAAACTACACCAAGAAAGCACACCTCTGGCTAGGACATCGTCTATACAAATTAACAGGGCTGACAAGCACAGAAGTTTTGACCTCATTATTGTTACAGGCAAGGCTTTCTTCCAACTCGCATCCTACAATGACACGAGAAGTTTGTCAGTGGCAATAACCAAGGTTTTTGTGGAAGTTCAGTAGTGCCCATGTCACATCACAGCACAACTCTCCTCTAACTTCCAGAGGGCTCCAGAGGTAGCTCGGTGTTTCACRGCAGCTCATAAGCCTGGCATAAGAGGCAGTGATACTAGAATGCATCATCCATTTGCTCCTTTGAGATTTTCAGATGAAAGAGACATTAAAATTATAAAGCAGGGCAAACAGACTCCCATTTCTACCTAACTGTAACGTATACTCTAAGCGATCGCTAACTATACGTGGGATGCTTTCTTCTACGACCAGTAACTTCTCTCTTCAGGTTGCTCCACAAGATGCTGCATTTAACTCATTTGCAAGCCAGGCAGTCTTCACAATATCCAATTAGTTATTTCTCCTCTGCTGCCTCCCTCCCCACAACCAACACACAGGTAGCTCTCCACAGAGACTGAATCATCTCCAAAGCCTCATGCCAGTTGTGTTAACATCTCTCCAAACATTAAGTGTGCCMATATATTTCTAAACATCACTCTGTTAACAGGGTGGAGGAAGAATCAGATTTAAAATATAATGGTAAGGGGAGAATTTGTCTTCATGTGATAGTTATGAACTTTTAGAAAGCTCATCAGCTGCTGCTACTTTCACTCATTACTGAACCAAACAGCTGTTATAGCTATCTCATTTCCCAACATATTTTAATGTAATTTGATCATACTATGCTTCTTAAAAGTCAACATCCTGTTTTAATTATGCAATGCAAACATCAACTAGGGATGTGTCCTTTCAGAAGGAGAAGAGCTAGGTTTGACTTTTTTTTTAAATGTAAAAGAGGACCAGATGAATTTCTAATGAATTCTGTTATATATATTTAGAAACAAAACAAACAAAAAAAAAAATCTAATAGAGCTGATCACTCTAAAAGACYGAGGAGCATAAGGAAAATGCTATTGTACAGCCCACTGGAACATATGAAGTTTCTTTGAAAATTAGGACAAATACTCAAACTCCAGCTTTTCCAAATATTAAAGATATGTTAACTTTTCCTACTGTTATTCCTCCCTAAACACCAGCCTATCTATATGTATAGCTATACAAAAATAAAACCAAGTGAAAGGAAAACAGGAAGAATCCAGCTAACATCAGATTTTGCCATGCTTTCCTAGCATTCTTCAAACCTATTTAGGATGCCATTAAGTTCTTCGGTCTATCCACACAGCCAGGTACAGCATGAACCAAGCAACTGTGAGTACTTGCGTGAACCAAGTATTAGAGGATAGCTCACAGACAACTGTCCACAATTTATGAGCTCATCTGCTGTACATCCAAGCCAATAACAGYAGCAACTATTTCTAGCGGACACCCTGCCACACAGGGCATTTAGCATCAAGCAGGTGGAAAAGGAGGTACATTCTCCACCATTTTAAAGAGGTCATAAATCACACTAAATCTCAACTAATAAATAGTGACAATAAACAGTAAGTGACACAGGTTCAAAATATAGTGAAGAGCACAAACTTATTTGGGAAGAGACAAAGGCAGCCAAAGCTCTAATCTAGCAGCATTTTCTTTTTGCAGATGCAGAAGAAACAAYAAAAGTATGTTTTAGCTTGTGTCATAATCATGCAGCATCTGTACAACTCTCAAAAAAAATCAGAAGCCATTTCTGGGTTTTTGCTATGAAGAAACCTCTAAGAAAAGCAAAATCACCATGAYGTTTTAACTGTTGAGCCAAACTGTTCCTTCTTCCACAAATGTAAGCTGCAGGATTATTTGAGGTGCCTCACCATGTTAAAATCCTCTAGAGCAAAAATTTTGCAGGAGAGGAAGAGTTTACGGAAGCTAGTACTCAAGCCACACACAGAGGACCAGCAGTCAACCACCTTTGACAAATACACTTTAATAAATACTAGAACAAGAAATTACAAGACCTATGATTTTCACAGCTGTGCCTTCTCTGAGGCCTTGAAAAGAGTCAGTTTTGTGACACTTTTTACTTTTCAATTGAAAAAGTCCTTGAGTGAGTCAGTTTTGCAAATGCATCAAGAGTATTAACAGAGACCTATCCTACAACAGGTGGAAGTGTCTGAAACCAGTTCAAAAATTGAAGGAGACACTGTTTCAGTGGCACAAGCCGAGRACTACAGCTCACAAGCTGTCTCCAAGGCAGCAATAAGAGAAGTGTCCAACAGAAAAGAACACATCCTTGCAACTTTGATTCTTATTTCAAAGCAATTGAAACCATACTTGGAGGGGATCAAACACTGTTTCACCAGTAGGAATTTCCTGTAAAGAAAATTCGAACTCTCTACCACATCCATTGTAACACAACTTTGCTTGGTATCACACAATCTGAGATAATAAAATTGAAATAAGGACTGAAGTGTATATCCAAGGAGAAAAATCCRTATCAAACATGCCTGAACACATCATAAAGAGTTTGAAATACCATAGAAATGCTCACATACAAAAAGAATAAACAGAGTCCTGCAGGTACTACAGTCCATTTGAAATCAAGACACACTCAATCTTACATTAATAGAGGTTAGCATGAAGAATGTTTTCTTGTATGATGCCTTGGACTAAGTGACTCAGGAGTCCTGTTTTTAATTCCTTTTCTGCTATAAAGGGCCTTCAAGACAGCTCTGATTTTTTCTAAAGTAATACTCAGTCTCTGTAGAGATAACAAGTGGCTCCCTCTTTAAAAAGATCCAGGTCCTAAAGTAAAGTCCCAGGAATACAGTAAGATATATATATTTTTAAAAACATTTTTGAGGGRGAAGAACTGCTACAGGTTTAAACAGTGGCTTCAGCACTTGTGGGCTGTTTGACAACCCAGAASTCATATGAAGAGCATGGCCAGTCTTAAGCAATTAGAAATAATTAACTCATCCCCAAAAGACTGTATGTGTGTTTGGGGTGGGGGTGTTTTTTAAAAAAAGTAAATAAAAAAAAAATCCTATTTGTCTTGCAGTTTAAACACTTCAGCGTCATAGTTTCCTTGGTTCCCCCCCTCCCTTTTCTTTATTCTTTGTAGAATGATAAGAGATTGTTATAACTGGGRCTTATTGATCTACTGTAATTGTGAATTTAGTTGCAGTCAGCAAGATAGAATTGCTTAAATATATGCTTAAACTTGTAAGAATGAATCTTGAAAGAAGAGTGACAGAAGGAGACAAAGTCACATTAATTCACTAGCTCAAACCAAAACCACATATGCTTTCAAAGGACAGCTCTCACCATTTTTCTAGTTTGCCGTGAACAGCTCATCACCATGCTTGACCCGAGAGCCAGAGACCAGTTCTCAGCCTGCTCTACTGGGAAGACTCAGGCACAGGCACCACAGAAGTCTCCTAGCAGCTGCCTATGCCACCAGGGGCTCCAGTGCATGAGAAGAGCTGCACTATCTGCAAGGTGCTGTAACAGGGGAGAAGGAAGCAGGACCACTTCCATCCCAGGCGTGTGGAGGACTCRGCCAGCCTTTAAGGACTGGACTTAGATGGCATCTAGTAAATGCGGCTAATATCAGGCAGATGGCAGTGATCCATCAACCACATCACTATTAACCCAAACAGGTGAGTGAAGTGATAGAAAGATGTTACCTAAGGCTACTACCTAAAAAGGTTCTTTCTTCACATATTTCTGAATGAGCATTATAGGGTCCCAAGTGGATGGACAAGGTCTCTAGAAGAGAGAAACTGCCTAAGGAGCCTGTAACCAACAAGTAAGCTTTTATTGAGTTACTACTTCTCAAAGCCATGCTGCAAGTGATCTATAGATTTCGATAAAACCTTTCTCTGCAGTCATGGGGGGGAGGGGGAGGGAAAAATACAGAAAAAGCTCCTGTTCCTGAAGTTGCTCTTCCTACAACACATACATGAATATTCAAAGTAACCTTGATGGATGAAGAATGCTAGGTTAGCAATAAAAATATGAAAAGAATATACCTTAAAAAAGAAAGTTGTGATTCTAATCAGCAGNTTTTTTTTTTTTTTTTTTTTTTTTTTAATTAGTGAGGTCTATAGTTTATCTTTCTTCACTTCTTTTCCCTAGACCAGTACTGGTTTATTACTGTTGTCCATTTCTTGTTAGTAAGAACAGATGAAAATAAAAATTAACAAAGTCCACATTTCATTGAACTTAACAGCACCAGACAATTAGCTTACACCTCTCATGCCAAGCTAAGGAACTAACTAAGCCAATCCAAGTAAGAATTTGCACTAAAAATATCCCTGAGACATGGAATAGAAAACAGCATTCTTTTTTTTTTTTTGGTATGATTTGAAAAATGAAGTGGAAAAAAAACAACCAGACAATTTCCACAATTACAGTATCAATGGAGGCACACAGAAAATGAAGGACTGGATGGCTGGGGATTAAGGGCATTTCTTCAGTGGGGATCAGGTACTGTTCTCTACAGCTGATACAAACAGCAGATACTGTTTGCTACAGCAAAACACGAAGTTCAGTGTACTAGTACTTCACTATTCACCTGTACTAAGAAGCTAGGTTATGTTCAGAATTTACTACTCAGTGTAAGCACATTTCCTTTCAGGACAGATTTTGGTAAGTCATACTGTAAATATACCATCTGAAAATCTGAACTGTGTTCGTTAAGACACAGAGAATCCCATAACAATGAGTTTTAGGAAAACAGTTATGGAAGGATAGACACATAAAACCAAAAGACAAGATAAAAAGCTTATAGAATCTAAACACCTCACGGTATGACATTACTTGAACAGATAAGAGCTGCACATGGAACGCTTCTGAGGAAAATGTTGTTAGTGCAGGACGTAGCGCTGGAGACTTACAGAAGTGCAAGAGCTAACTTCTATTATCTTTCATTTAGAAAGTCGCAAAGCATTCCCCCAAATTATCTGAATTTTCTCAACACTTCAAGTCTCAGCTACATAGCCATTGCTTCTGGACCTTAAAAAGCACACACAGCAACTTTTAAAATCCATATGCAGCAACCCTATACAGGGGAAAAAAAAAAGGGACAGGAAAAGGCAACAAATTACTAATGCAAATCACAGAATCTATTTGGAGGAGTAAAAGTAGAAATTCTGCCTGTCAAGCAAATTCTCTTCTCAAAAGAAAAGAGCTGTACAAGAACTGCAGTAGCACAGGGATGAGAATTCACAGAGTGGGTAGTAGGTCGGCCAAAAAGACCCTGAGATCCTGGTGGACAGAAGGCCAAAATCTGTCAGCAGCCTGTCCTGGCAGCAATGAGGGCCAACAGCCCACAGGCCTGTACTAACTACAGCATTGCCAATATTCTCGGGAAATGATTATTTCTCTTTACCTTGGAAAKTTTAGATTGCATGTAGTTTTGGGGCCCCCAGTACAAAAAAAGATGTTCAGCTGAAGTCTGTTCAGCAGCAGGCTATGTGTGCTGTGAGGAGAGACCAAGGGAGCTGGGCTTGTTCAGTTTGTTCAGCTCAGGAGACCTAATGGGCCTCCTGGTAYCTACCAGGAGATCACTAGGAAGACCGCACTAGGTTTTTAATACTACAGGGGAACGAGAGACAACAGACAAACAAACAAGGAAGATTCCAACCAAATATGAGGACAAACAGCTTTTTCCACCCCCGTTTTTCCTTTAATAGTCTGAAAATAATGAAGTATTGGACTAGGTTGCCCAGAGAGGTTGTGAATTATCCATTCTTGGACATTTTCATGACTTGACAAAGCTGAAAGCAACTGGGTCTGAATTAGCTATTCAGTCTGCTTTGAGCAAGGAGTGGAACTGGATGACCTCCTGAAATCCCTTCCAACCTGACCGATTTCATCAGTGCCACCAGGTTACCAGGCTCATAGCAACTGTTCTCTAGTACAGAGACCACTTTCAGCAATACAGTATCTCTTAAAATAAAAGGATCTGCTCCTGTGCACTGTTGTGCCCCAGGAGGTTTCCTGTTCAAGATCTAGCCTCACCTGGCCCACCTAACTTTGAGGTTAGGCAAGATCTCTACATAATGTAGCAAAATTATTTGGTATGTTTCTAATGAATGGTACCTATCACGCCAGTCAAGTCAGTCAGTCTTAACAAAATCCACATCCGCATATTTGAAAGATTACATGTATGATTCACTCATTTAATACAATTACTGTGATGTTTTTATTGGAAAATACTTGCATTCCCCAGATTCTCAGTGCTAGTCCTTGTAAACAGACCTATTAATGTGGAACACCGTTCCTTCTGTTCATCATCGCAAACACGGGCACCATCACCCTAGTGAGATTAAGATATTGATCTAAAGTCAAACCAGGGCCCTGTAACAAGCTGTGTGGTTTGGGGAAAAAAAGGGAGGGACACAGTCACTATGTTTTTCATTCATTTTATAGAAGTAAAAATGTTGACCTTGTGCAGAAATGCTTTCTCTAAAAACTACCATCCGAACTGAGGAGAAAGCTACTTAGCGTATTTATACTGTGTAGAGTATTGATTTATATTCTCCAAACATACACATGTGCCTAAAGGATTCTAGTCATCTACCATTTACTGCCACTTGACTATAGCTCTTAGTCTAACTGTATCTAGGCCAGTGTTGCTGCAGAAACAGTTAATATCTCTTTTTGTCTTGTCAAAGGGGAGAAGGAAAGAAAAGGGGAGGGGGGCAGGGAGAAAGAGAGAGAGAGAGAGAGAGAACATAGCTATTAAATAGCAGTTGAGAAATTTGTGGAGTGTGATTAGTACACTGCAGATAGTAGATTAAAGTAATATTTACCTATTGTAATCCTTTAAACATTGAGATTCCTGATCTATGAAATCATTTTAGGGAGGCACCACATGGGATCACTTACTATGAAGTCAGAACTTCAAATTAAACACATGGAAAAGAGAAATGCTGTGGTAATTTACTCTACGCCTACCTCTAGAACTCCCTGTTTCATCTTTCGGGCTGCCTGTACGGTTCTGTGTCAGATGGGCTTCTAACACACTCCCAAGCCCGGCCTGTATCTTGTTACCGCACAGGCGTGTGCCAGGCAGCGGGCCAGCTGGAGACACATTCTGACGACTAACTGATACCAGCTGATTCTCTGCCTCCTAGAGTTAGCATGATCCATGGTCGCAAAAGGAATCACACTTCGCTTTCATAAGCTAATCAAAAGCACTCCTGCCTTACACCACTATCAAGCTGTGATAGCTTTGGTTTTAAAGTTGGTGTGATTTTTTTTTCATCCTGAATAAAGACTGTTTTAAAAGTGAGACCAATTCCCTTCAAGAGGAAAATTTTCATATGAGATTCTAGAGGAAGAATTTACTTGAGCAAGTTTAATAAAAAGGAGGAACAAAAAATAAAGCTATTTGTGGGTCTGGCATATTTGCATAAATTCAAAATGAATGGAATAAAAGAGTGAAAAAGATATATAGCATAATTTCTGCCTAATCAATTCCCAGTATGTAGCATTTTTAAGAGCAGCATGAAGAAACAGAGGGGATCTCTTTGAAAAGCAGTCACCCCTTCACACACCTGTAGATCTTTCTTTTTGATTTTGACCTCTTCTCTGTTACTTGCATCTCCACAGGTACACACRATAGACTAAGACAAGCAAGAATGGCAACAGCATACATTAGTTTTCTTTATAGAATTTAGGCAYAGCATCACTAACTTTCTCCTCCCTACACATCAGTGGATGCAAAGCTCACTGCAGAGCTCTATGCACTTGTGACCACAGAGCCCTCCCACCCAATACCTCCGTATTCACCTCTAGGGTTACTAAGGCTCAGCACAAGGTGTTTATCTGCGTTGAGTAAATTAATCAACAATCGACTTGTCAAGGCATTTGTGCGATTTAAAGCCGCATGGCACATGCTCAGAGAGCTGCAGAGCTCTAGGAATAAAGTCACCATTCCTCAGCAAATCTAAAGAGCTCTGTCTCTCAGCTAGGTCTCAGTTCAGGATTGAGATTCAGCCTCTCAGACAGTCTCACCTTTTCAGAAAGGGTTTCTTGTGCATATGCCTGGATCTGGAGACAGCTAGTAGGACCTKGAGCCTTTCCTCTCCTCCATCCTTCCCCAAGGGGCAGGTCAGGTACACAAAAGTATCCTGATCCAAATGGTTTGCACCTCTCCATAAGGAGCCCAACTGAAAACTGAATTGATAACGCTTCCCCAGGGAGATCAGAAGTACTGCTTGTCAGTGAAAAAAGCCTCTAGATATTAAAACCATTCAGGCCCAATCAGTGCGCAAGTAAGTTTCTTAGGCATGCAGAGAAAGAGCAATAGTTTCCTGGAAACTTTACTGAAACACTTCCAAACCTAAGAGAGAACTAGCTTCACAAATAAATCAGCTTTAGAGGCTCAGACACTCCTGAAAACAAACAAACAAACAAACAAGAAAGAAAGAAAGAGAGAAAAGAAAAGCCATCAAGCCCTTTAAATCCTAACTCATCCAACAAAGGAGCATAAGGACACAGATTCACCAAATAAACAGGGAAAAACCCCTCATCCATAGGCAACAGATAGCAAGACACATTGAGACAGCTACAGGGATGTAGAACAGGCCAGATCCTCCTAYGCACCTATAAGTAGGAAACTAGTTTAACAGGATTCATCTACACATCTTCCTCTTAACCTACTAAGCACCACCACTTCTCTAATATCTCRATCCATCTCCTCTTTTCCCTTATCCTACCTTTGAAGCATTTATTTGTTCCCCAGGCCCCTTTCTCTTTCCATACCTTCATAACAAATCCCCACTCTCACCCCCCATTAATAGCCAGTCACCCACCTTCTTTATGCAATGCAGGAAACCAGAGGCTGCAGCACCAGAAAGGCTCTCTCTTAGTTTTGCAGACGTAGAAGAGAATTAAACTGTAAATCAACAACTATTGTTCTTCTTTGAGAAAAAAATCCTACACACAACAGATCTAAGCATGCATACACTCTCAAATAAAGSAGCAAATCTTTCACATGGCTTGTAAGCAGGTCACAGCTGTTCCCGCTCAGTTTGGATGCCTCACCTGTGTAGCACAGGTGGTAAGAATCATAGCCTAAATCATCATTCAGCAGCACTTTTGCTGGTTCAAATTTGTAACAGCATCAGATTGACAATGCTTTATAACTGTTAGAAATGTTCTCTTCATATTTTCTTTCCACTGTTTCATTTGCAAGAGTATTAACAAAGCTGTTTTTTAAATAGTGAAGAAAGGGGCCTTCACCCTCAGAGCTCTTAAGTATCCATCCTTTCCCCCAAAATCCTTTTGGTGCATGACCTAAAGAAATCACAAGAAAGCTACTGTTTGCCTTGGGAGAATCTGATTCTCTTTTCTGTCAGATCCTTTTCTTTATTGCCTCTCCACTGTTTGGTCATAAGGATTATCCTAAGGAAAAGGCAGAGGTAACAGCCGTCTTCTTCCCGCACTCCAACTGCTATCCAGTTTGAGCCTTAGCCTGAGCCACTTTGCTTGAACTCTTCTATGCATTCTGATGTGAACAACTATGGTAAAGTAAGAATTTGACACTTTCCCTGAAAAATGCTTTTGTTGGTGTTTTTAACAATAAAGGTGATAACATCACATTAACCATGACATTCACTGCTGCTCCATGATGAGTGTGAAAACATTACCAACATAGCACCAGGAAAGGCCGTGAACAGCATGGAGCAGTATGTACCCASTGCCTACAGTTCCAGCTGCTTTATAGAAGTTTGGCAATTCTCCTTGCTTAGATGTAATAATTGTATACATTGTTTCAGGCTTGATGGATTTTTCTCTGGAAATTGTCTCCTACAGAAACTGAAAAGGGGAACCTCAAGGATGACTGGGAACAGTGGTTCAGAGCTCTGAAAGAAATTAATACAATTTTATTAGGAGTCAGCAGGGTTATTTACACAGTAGACCAAGAATGGCATTARTATCATTTTGAAATAGACTCGCAGAATCTCCTCTTCATTACCTCAGTAATCCTAGAAGAAAGAGAAGCTAAGAAACTTGTGTTCAAAATTTCAGTTACATAATTTGCTTCATGGGTCACAGGAGACAATTCTGCTTGCCTTCCTCTGTTTACTCTGAGTGAGAGCCAATATTTCCCCACGCTTTTAGTTGCAAGTTCAGTCTGTATTTTATACTTTCATTAGTATATGACCTTTGTGGTTACAAGTAGTTGTACATTACCCTCCATTACACCAAGCAGTATATTCTCACAYTTTAGATTACTATATGAAAAAGTGTCATGCCTCAGTCTTGAAATAAACTACACGAGCTGTGGGTACAGACACACGTGACATACAGCTTGAATCCTATGCTTCGAGGCATCTTAYGCTTTTGTTAGCAAAACTGTTATCCTCGGTAGGGGTTGTACTCTTTTGGCTAGCAACCAGAAAGATTCTGAGAGCTAACTCTGGCAACAGCTATTTCTCTTCTCTTATTGTCTTTACAATTAATACATACAGATGATATGGTTGTACATGTACTTACAAGTTTCTTTCTTTTTTTAATGAGTTTTTGATGTGCAATATGGTAGGAGAGATACTAGAAAGTGCCTGTATCAGGCTGAAAAACAGTGATGTTGGGATGGTCTTCAGCACTTTTATTCAGAAGTCTGTGCTCAGGAATGCTGGAACTGCAGGCTTGTCCAGGATCCTTTTCTTCTCCATAGACTCAACTCTTGTAGTGTTATTCCTTACATAAAAGAATCAGGTCAATACCTGAAATGCAGCCACCTTCAGAGGGAACAAGGGCAGGCAGCTAGTGCATAGCAATTCATGATGGAGAAATGATTGTCCAAAAAAACCCCTTCTCCATTAATGGTTATTTTGACCTTCAACTTCTTTAATATATTGAATGTGACACCTTTTTGCCTTTCCATGTTTTAGATTCTTCTTTACTCTTTCTGCTAGCATTGTATCTTGCCCCCCAAATGTCACATTTGTCAATGGAGCTCATGGTCTATTTGCTTTTCTTGCATATCCCTTTGCGGCACACATCAAGGATCCTTATAAACAAGATCAGTCCCCTTTAATGTTAAAGTGATCAGTAGCTCAGCATCTTGCTGTTTGAAATTTGGAAATTTTACCTTTTACAACAGAATGGAAGCATGAGATGTGACTGTTTTGTCATCTCTGTACCACTTTTTTTCAGAACTTGCCTTACTCTTGAGGAATCTTTGTATTTTGAGAGCAGAAACTCTCAAACCACAACAAATTTCTCTACCACCAGTTCAAAGGTGAGTCCTCTGCCACCACCATTATAAATATTTACCATCTTCTATAAACTACCACTTCATGTTAAGGTATGKTCATCTTTTAGTGGTACATGCATCCATTAGCGGCTTCCAGTTCTCTCCCAATTACGGTTTGGCCTAATGTATTTCTTGATTTCTTGGACTTTTTTTTTTTTTTTTTTTAAAGCATTGCACCAGAACAGGATGTCCTATAAGACTGGCAGTGAAACTTGCGATCATTAGAAATGCAATACTAAATTTTGCAACATTTTTAATGACTCACAGGACAAATACTTGCTCTGAATATGATTTCCGCAAGCCTGAATGAACTTTTCTCACCCTATTTTCTTGTCCCCTAATGCTTTGATCTTGTGTAAAAGGAAGAATGGACCATAAAGTCACTTAGACAGATATTCTGGCTTCACAGAACACGTTTTTTCCATTTGACAGTTTTTAATGAGGTTTCTGATGTCTTAAAGAACTGTAAAGAGTTTTTCMAAAAAAAAAAAACAAAAAAACCAACCAAAATAAAGAACAAAAAAAGAAGGAAGAAAGAGGGATAGATWGAAGAGTTTTAAAAGAGATTTGATGGTATTCCATTYGAAGTCCACCAAAGCAAGTATCTCAAGATAATAAGAACTTGATAAGAAAGAGGAAAAAATACTTTCATGGACTTGAAAAAGCCATGAAATTTCTGTCTTGTCTGCTATTCTTAATTATGGAATATCATCACTTCTTGTTCTTCTTTTGTATACAGAATACACAACCTAAGAGCAATGGATACCGGGGGGGAAAAAAGGCACTTCAAGATTGTCTTTCCATCACTGATAAAATATTTGCCTCCCCTTTCTTGAAAAGGGAAGTTTAAGAAAGTGTTGCTTTTTATCCTTTCAATAAATATTTCTCTCTCTCTCAATTCAGACTATTAAAAATAATAAGAGAAATATAATACAAGTTTAAATGAGAGTTTATATATCACATGCTTTATGACAGCTGCTTTTATTTCACTTTAGATTAGCAAAGCCTTTACATTGAGTCTTTGGAGCTGACCTTACAAAGCAGCAATACCATTAGCCTTGAAGCACATGTTTCCTATTTAATGCTTCTGAGGTAACATTCTTTGGGAAAGTGAGAGAAATCAGAATGCAAACTTGCAGAAAAAATAAAAATTGGTGTCCTTCTTTTGAACAGATTTAAAGTTGGTTTGGACACTTGAAAATATGAACTGAGAGGCTATGACCTTACAAAGAGCTTCTCAACATGATCCCAAGAGTTACAATGCTCAGCTTTCCTTTAGTATGCCATAGCTCATTGTCATTTCCTCTCAAGAGGCTGAACATATTTTGCTGTCTCAATTTGAAGTGAAAGGTCTCACTTACATCAGTGTTATTTCAGTTTTAACCAGCATAACTCAAATGATTTATAATGATACCCAACCAAAAGAGCACCGYTGTAGTTACAGTGAATGAATCCAATAGAATTACTCTAGGGTACAACAGAAACAAATTTAGTCTATCCTATYTGCAAGACGCATCAGTTAATATTTGTGCACAGAAATTTCAACTAAACTTGATACTATTTTACCATTTTCTTGGTGGATCAGTGCAAGAACAACGTGCTTGCTTTTTTCAGGTTAAGTGTACCAGTGCCATGCACAAGTCCCCCACACTATTTTTGTTCTTTTCAGTACCTCCACGTATTGAATTCTGTTTAATGTTCTTAAGATACTTCACATCCACAATTTCATCCAAGCCATCTATAATGCTTGAAACATTTTCTACACTCTTTTCAGCCAGTGAATCTAAAGAGCTGCACACTGCAGAGCCTGAAAGGTTCAAGAGCTCAAGAAGTCTGACCAGATGCAGGAAAGAGATGGAGAGGGGCACAGTTTGGTAGCCACTGGATGCTGTTTATATCTGGGATCCTGCCAAAGAAAAGAGAAACTGGATTCACAAGAAAAGGACAAAAAMCATATGTTTCAGAGGGGAAGCCAATGAATTCAGTGATAAAAGTCCCATCAATGCCAGCAGAAATTGGATTAAGCTTCTTGTAAACATATGGCCTTCCACTCCTAAATCAAATCAGCCCTTTGAAATACTCTTCTGCAAAGCCTTCCAACAGTAATGATACAAGATTTGTGGGAGTTGCAGTCATGTTCAAAATCCTAGAGACTGTGACTGGGTTGTGTTATCTACATCCAATTTAGAATAGGATTTTTTTTAAAAGAARTCAAAAAGTTTGTTCATTATATCAATGTTTAAGCCCTTAAATTCACAATCCTAATTCAAGACCGCAAAACTCTTTGCTTCCCACTAACTCAAATGAGAATTCTTGGATGCTAAATACTGCTGGAAAATTAGATCYGATATTTAGGAGGCAAGATGATGAAGGAATAGCCTACTTCAGAGCATCCACCTTTAATAGTCTTGTCCTAAGAAGTGCCTCAGAAATGGCAGCTGCCAATGTTAATTCTCAGAGACTYAGCACCAGCTGCAAAATAGCCTTTTGTAATCCTGCAATCCTCTGAATTTACATTTCAGGATATCAAATGCAAGCAGACATGCAGGTTTTCTAAGACCTTAAAACATAAGCATGCTTATTTTAACTTGCAGAACTACYACCKGGACTGCTCCTGGGTGTTCTTTAGACTCAGGTTAAGACTCTTCCAACCATCCCAGGGTCCTCCTACATCATCTATTTCAACACGTCTTTCAGTTCATAGCTTCTCCCCTACTTTGTAGTGTCTTCTCCTCACTTGTGCAATCGTTTGTCCTTTTCTGCTAGGCCTGCACACTTGCAGTACTCCGTTACATAAAAGGGTGATATGTTCTTCTGTGTTTGCACTCCTCCTGTTCAGTTTGGGCAGGGGTTTTTTCTGTTACTTTTTGTCTSGTGCTGTTTAAACACAGTAGTAGGGAAGAGAGAATAGCAAGGGCATGATCTTACTACGTTTCTGCCAACATGTAGCTGGTGTGCCTTGGCAATATTCCATTTTAGGAACTACTCTCTTCTCTGCCTTTTATAATCTGCTAAAGCTCCCTCTGGTAAATTTAATTAACTTCTCACTCTAAACAGTYGTATAGTATTTCTAGATACTATTAAACAGTTGCTGTGTTTCACTGTAGACACGGCTGCACTGATTCCCACGTCTAAATTTGTGTTTCAGTAAGCTTGAGTATAAAATCAGTGTACTCAGATCCTAGGGATCTGAAAGGTAAAACACTGTAAGAAAGAGTCACTTATTTGCCAGGGTAGACTTACATATAGTACGTCTTACCTAAATTACAGTCTTCTTATCACATCATCTTTGTACTAAGGTCCAAAAAGGCTAATGTCACCACATTACAGTCCCAATTACAATTTTTCTACCAACTTTTTGTTCATGATTAAATACAAACTGTGGAAAAGTCCCCTCTTTCCTTTCTTYTCCCCCCTTTTTATTTTCTCCCATTGCTGGTATTGTTATCATTACACAGCGTAAAGCAGGCCAATATTTAGCTTTTTGTAGTTTTCTGCATTTGGATTGGTCATTTTGACTTTGTTCTCTTTGGTATCTAGAATATAACCTTTCTTCTTGCTGTTTGCATTCAAAGGCAAAGAAAAAAAAATCTGTGATTCTTTTGGTATGCTATGAATAAGCATGGACATGTTAGGACACGAAATGCATACATGCCACTAAAATTAAAAAAGATGAATGTTTGCTATTTTGTTATACTCYCCAAATGCAGAAACTCTAAACAGTGTGAAGTCATCTGCGTAACTCCTCTTTTCAGCTGCCAGGGTCTACAAGCTGAGAGTCTTTCATAACAGGGATTATCATGGGGAGTAGGACAGCACGCCAAATTTTGTGGACTAATGTTGAGTAAGTAACAATATAGCACTAGTCAGTGCAATCTAGTGCATCCTCCATACAGCCATTCCATCTCCAATCTGCTAAAGCAGTCCTAATCACTTTTTTTTCTCCTTCTTCCACATAATGATTTCTTAGGCATTTAGGCATTCTCAGCACACATTATTAATTTGGGAACAACAGATCTCCCACAGCCTGTAAATTCCATACACTGCCTTTGGATGCTTACGGTGGGTTAAGAATTGTAGCTTCGAGAAGTCGTTTCCCGTCACTGTTTGAGAAATTCGTTACTTGTTTTTAAATGAAGTTACGTTTTTAAGGACAGAAAAAATACTGCAATAATGCTGTACTTAAGARTCCCAAGAGAGTGACTGAATCCTTTATGACATTCTGCCAGCGTCCAGCAAAATCTGTTACATGCCACCCGACAAATACCTGTTTTATTCCAGATAGCTTAAGTGATAATATCGAATATATGCTGTATCAYCTAGGCAGAGAATTCTCTTACTTAAAAAGGAAGATTTCTCCTCTACCATCTTGATCCAGAAAAGGACACAAACACATATTTAAAGCTGTCTCTCTCTAGCCACCTATCAGCATACGCTTAGTAAGGCTTGATTATAAGCCTCCAGTGCCTTCCCAGGAAGCCCTCGGTCACAGCCACTATTGAACTCTGACTCAGGACTTACTTGGTCACTTCTGAGGAAACTGGTAATTTAGCCACTGAATGTCCTAGCTGTATACATGCTAAAGAGAGCTTGCTTTTCTAAATCAGGATGGATTTATCATTCTGGTAGAAGGAAAACTGTCAAAAACACTGTTTAAAATCCCAAAYTGTCACAAAATAACACCCATAAGGAGATCACAAAAAGACAACTTAAGATGCAGCCCTCTGACAGATGTGAAAAATGGCACATATTCTGCACAAATGCAGTAAAAACATATAATCATTCAGTTCTTCAAATTTGGAGCAGAAAAACAAAAACACATTTTCTCCTTACAGCAAGATTACAAATTAAGACAACAAATTGGGTCTTGTGAGGTTACTGAAATGCTGACAGCTGTAAGCTTTTGTTCCTGTATTAAGTGTTTTCCTCCCCCCCACCTTTTTTTTTNAAAAAAAAAAGGAGTTGTGGGTGTAGGCTTAAAAAATAATTAAAAAATTAATAATACATAATATATAATAATATAATATATAATATTATAATAATAATATTATAATATATAATATTATATAATATATAATATTATATAATATATAATATATAATAATATAATATAATATAATATAATATAATATATAATATAATATAATATAATATATAATATATAATAAATAATTAAAATTCTTGTTTGTTCTTTATGGCCCATAAATTATTGTACTGACTCTAAATTATATATATAAAAAAAAGTAGATTTTGTAAAATCTTAACTGATGATATGGGCAAACACTGTTTGAGCTACAGGAAAGCTAATGTAAAAGCATGAACTCACTATAAAGTTTATTTTTTCCAATTCAGAACTAAGCTGCCATTTGAAGCCTTTAATCTTTCCTGTTGGTTTACTTAACTGGTAGATATAAACCTTTGTTAACTTTTTGGAAGTCAGCATTTGGTCTCCCTGTTATGTAGCTGTTGTTTATGAACTGCTGTGTCCTGTATGCCCCGTGTTCTGATAAAAGGCCTATTAAATATTGCATGGCAATAATTTATAGCTAATTTTTCACCAGCAATGTTACATTTGCATTGTGCTAAAAATGGAATACTCTCACGTCTCCCACAGAAGTCAGTCTCAGCATGATACCACATTTTAAACTCTTCTCATGGTTTAGAGCACTGTATTGTAAGGTACATCAGGAACTTTATTATTTGGATAAAAAACAGTTGATTATATGAAGGGAAGACAAGAACTAAAAAGAAATTGTTGGCTTCCACAGAGCTGGCAATTTACCAAAGATAATGACAGTACTTGTTAGGCTTCAAAATATTAYACCGAATAAAGCACCAATGAAATGATAACCAAGTTCGTGCACAGACTGACTTCTAAATTTGAGGCACTATAAAGAAAGAAAAGTAGTACAGCATTTATGTACAGCAGTTCATGCAATGGAGATCAGATGAAAACTCACACTGTACTGCAGCAGATGGCAGCTGGGTGAATTTCACAGCAATTACTGCATCTTTATAACAGTACTTTTGTTCCAACTTACTTTATCAAACTCCATGAACTTTACTGAGCAACAGTGAAGCCACATAACCACCAACCTTCTGTTCTTGCTCCAGTCATGCCTCTTTGCACAAGGAGCCCAGAAGAGCACCAGAACAGGAAGCACTGGCAAGAAACATGTTTTTCACAATGCCAGATACCTTAAACTTTCTGGTTCTTATTTTATCTTCATGTACTAATACCCTTTAAACTTCCAGCTTTTAATTTTTGGTGACTTACCCAGCTAAGGTGTATGACACAACAGGTAACTGAGTTCACATCTTACATCCCAGGGTAGGGGGCTAGGGCTTGGCACCATTTATATCTGAAGAGACTCTGAGGAAAGTTTCAGCAGCAAGTAGTTGCTGAAGCCTGCCAAGCAGTGATGTACCAAAAGTCAAAGACTGGCGAGGGGGAAGGGAAAAGAGAGAAAAAAATTAAAAAAGAAGTTCAACTTGTAAACTTCTTATCCCTCTGCTATTCTCTCCCCAACATCTCTGAAGCCAGGAAGTGCAATTTCCATTGCTTCAAATTATGTCAGTGCTCAATGGGACRAAGCTTCAAGTCTGTAGTATTTACATAGACTTGAATTTTTCTTATCTATACAAACACAATTTAAATTTCAGGAGAGCAAGTGATGATGCAACTCTGTATTTTATATCAATAACAGGGAGATTTCTACTCACCAAAAATATGGTAACAGTCTATTACACTTTGAGTCCTGAAAGATCCTAGAAACACCCCACAGTTTGTAGAAGTGCCATTATTACTGAATTTAGCACATTACAGATGCTACAACATACRAAGTACTGAAGAGAGGAAGCATTTTGATTACATAAATCCATTCCACTGTGAAAGGCGGGTGAAGATTTTTACCCTTTCACCCTCTCCTGCAGAAAGGAAAACAAATTAAAAAGCTCCAAYTTCAAAGCCATTTTGTGCCATAGCCTACGTCAGGAAGTTAAAGCATTGTGGTGAACTACTGAGTCTTGGCCWCACAGTTCTAAACCACGCACCAGTTTTTTAACCATGTATTTTTCACCTTTTAAGGATACATACAAGCTAGTCTGATTTTAACACACCAACTACAACAATTTCACTTTTCTAAACAACTACATCGCCAGAGCAAGCCAYGTTGGCTTGTAAAACAACTCTTACAGCATAATTCTGGCATTACATGAAACCATGAAATGCACTGGAAAACATCCTCAGATTCAGCTTGTTTGGAATGTTTTAAATATAAAAATCATYTGCTCCAAGTTTGATGTCCACAAGCTACCGTGGCTATCAGAAACAAGACAGAGTAGTATTTCTAAATAGTATTCCAGTTTCTTAATTTATTCTATTAACAAACACACTTTACAACTGAGCAGCTCGCCTATAAAAGGTAGGTATATAGAGAGAAGACTCATAAATGGAATTAAATACAAAAATCAAACTGTTAGTTATCAGGTATTTTGAGTCCCTAACATGCATTGTATCCTTAGAAATAGAAATTGAAATAGCCCAMAAACGCTGAAAATAGGAAAATGAAGCAACTAAGTACTAAATCTGTCCTGAATACACACAGAGGTCCATATTATTGAGTAGAAAGTCATCATTTTCACATTCAAGTAGAAATGTTACATGCCATATATTCTGGACATCCTATGAAACATCACTTTAAGGATTATAGTGCAGACAAGTAGCATTGTGACCAGTTCAACCCTGCRTATAAGTGCAACTTTTATGGTTACTAAGAGTTAAAATGACTATAAYCTTTCCAGGCATTTTGGAAATATATTTGGAAAGTTAAGTCAGAAGTCATCTAGGTCCTGTGCTGCACTTRACATAAAAAATATTTTTATCCTATCATAACCAATGCTGTTACTGCCCTACAGAAATCCATTGCCTTTAGCTAAATCTATCCTACCACACATCTTAAAAAGAGGTAAATACTTTCCATACTATTTTGATGAGGAAAACGAGAAACTGCAGCTTTTCAAAATAAGGGAACAAATGTTACAGAATTAGTAGCTGTACCCAGAAGCTGTACATGAGCTTCCAAGTATGTTTTCCCATTAATAGGATTTTTGCCCCTTTTCAGGGACAAAATGCATTTGGCTCGGGGAGAATTTGAGGCTAATCACAAGAAGTGATTGTGAATGAACACAATATTCCATCTATTCAAGGGGTCAATAMTGAAGGCGTATGGGGCTGGTCACAGAGCTCATCCAGATAAATGCAAGAAAAACACTATTCTTCCGTAAGTTTTCATACTTTCTGGTTATTGTTTCTTTTCCAAATACGTGCTTTTAAAATCAACAGTTTATGATTTGGTTATTTTTTCCTTTACTATTACTGGTATATGTATAGTCATACTTGCAATAACATCCTTTTTTGCTGCTGTTATTTGAACATTTTGCTTATTGCCCTGTGAAGTACTGAACGCAGAGACAAACACATCAGTCTCACTGCATATTCCTAYAGCCAAACCTGCCCACTAGTGACTTGTAGCTAACCTTTATACTGCAGAAAACGTATCACAGCAACCCAGCTCAAAACAAGTCAGTTTAAATATCTCTAAGCAATCTGTTCAAGAGAAAGTATAGCACAATATAGCATATTAAAAACATTCCATGTATATTAAAAAAATCTGATATAGTGCCATGGGGGAAATCATTAGTTAAATTGGAGAAGGTGGGGATTAGTAACAGAATTAAAAATTGGCAGCCTGTGACAGTAAGTGTGACTTGCCCCATTACACAGTGCATCCACCAGCTGCCTCCTCGAGTATTTTGAAAGGCCACCTCACATCGAACCMCACTAACAGCAAGCAAGGTGAGACTGCTCCTGCGGCTGGTCACAGAGCCGCACTGAGCAGCAGAGTGCTCAGAAGGACAACGTTCCTGCCTAGGAAATGCAGAGAGTACTTCAGCAGCGGATAGACTAACCCAGATTAACATGTTAGATACCGGTTTCTGATCTGGTATTATCTCATACCAGGATGAAGGAGGATGAAGGAAAATGGGATGCGGTGGTGTCGGTGACTCAGTGGGACAACACAGAAACAATTTCTTGATGATATCCTCACCACRCTGGTATTTCTGCTCAATCTCCTCTCAGACGGGGCAGGGTCCTTGATCTGCCTTTCCACCAGCAGCATTGTTCCTGAACCCACATCCTGCTGTAAGAAGTTCAGCTGAAATCAGGGGAGCCGGGTCTGCAAGTGCGCCAAGAGGCACTGTCCCAAGGCAGGTGCAACTTCAGCACTAGTCTGCAGCTATAACCCACCTCCTCTCTCTAACAGCACACAAAATTACATGCCCACCTACCCTTCAGAGAGGTACAATCATGCAGATCACTGGATGATTGTTTATTTTCWTTCAGAAATACTAAGAATATTAAGGATTGGATTTTGCAAAGAAAAAAATGTGTTTGAAGAAATACTATGATATTTTCTGTCTGTTTTCCTTTAGTATAAGGATGGAAAATTTTGTTGTGAATGCCATCTGAAAGGAATCGAGTATCAACAGACTATCCTCTCTTCCCCTCAGCAAACAGTGACTTGCCTGACTTTTCTTAGAAATTACATGTGTAAAAGAGCTGAAGCCATGCTGAGTACATGGACTACATAGCTTCCTAGATTTCTCATGTTGTTTGGGAAGGCTAAGAGCCTGTCTCTGTGTGTGGTAATCCATCAAGTGGCCTCACTGGGTTTTCTCTAAGTAAGAGAAATTCATCAAAGCACATCTTAAATTACTTATTATGGCATCATCTTGGGCTAAACTGAGATCTCAYATAGGGAAAGAAGCTGTAAGGGATGGGAAGGCGTGGGAACTGAAAGGAGACACATGGTGAGACACCACGTGTCTAGAGACRTCCTATGTTATTTCAATTTACAACATCTAGTCTGCTTGGAAGACACTCAGCAGCAGACTGGAGAGCTTGCTTAGGGTACTGGCAAACCAACAGGGTGATCACCGCATTACAGTAGAACAGCAGTTGACAGGCTAATGTAACGAAGAGGCATTGCAACTCTAGTTAACTCTGTAGCTACATACAAATCCAGGGCTGCTTGCAGATGATTTTGTTTGATCAGCCTTGGTTTTTCAAAGAAAACTAAAGAATTTGGATACCCAAACGCCACTTATTTTCATCAAAATTAGGGGCCCTACTTCCCAGATCCTTGACAATCTCTTACTAGATTTATTTTGGTATTTCTATGGGAACAGTACAAAAGTTCCTTTATCACYATAGGCAGCCTTCTCACCTGTGCCAACCCATAATTGGTGCAGTTTTGGTTTTCTCTTTGCCATTTTAAAAATAAAGTTAAAAAACACACACAAAAACAACCCCAAGCAATAGCTTACACTCTGGTAGTGCTAAAAAACATCAAAGGCAGTTCTGTACTTGYTCTTTGCTAACTCATACACCAAGAATGACAGTAGATTGACGACGTCATTTCCAAAGCCCCATAAGWAAATGTGACCAATTCAACTAAAAAGATAGGGAAAATAGGACCCTCTTACCAAAAGAAACTTATAAAGGCCAGTAAACTCTCTTTTCTTAACTGCTACCATTATTGCTGTTCAAACCTATCAGTGTGCTTTATTAAAAATAAATAGAGAGAAAGAACTGTTTCTTGGGCGAAAGGAGGGAAAATGCTTTACACGTCTCTTATTTCAGCAGACTTATAAAGACTGCTGTAATTATTCTACATTTTCTAACGCTTTAACTCATTTCCCATGCAATATTTTATTTCAGCATAGGACTATACAGCAAGAAGACCCCAGCCGAGTTTTATAATACCTGTGGAACAGGCTGCTACTGCCACCTTGGGGAGGACTCTGAAGAGTCTAAGCAACAATCACAAAAATMCGTTTGTTTTTTCCCCATCATGTCTTCACAGGAAGACTTCTTAAATCCCTCTGTCCATGCTGTCATAAGTTCTTCCAGATGTGTCCCATCTCAGAGTACACTATACTTGTTACAGTACTGGAAAGAAATGCCTTTTTAGTGGGGAAGTTGCTTAGTTAAGTTCTAGATGCYATTAGCAGTGCCTCGTTGACATTACTCTCAAGTTTACAACCACCTTGCCAGCATTAGAGCCCTGCTCCATTTCCAGCTAGGCAAGCTGGGTTCCGTGTACAACATTCCTCTGCTTCTGGGATTTTACCTTTCTTAGAAATTCTGAATTCTTGTCCATGAAAAGCTTAAACTAACTCCCCGACGGGCTACTGGCTAAACYGGATGCGACTGCTAAGACGTAGACTGCCTCAGATATAATGAGAGCCATTACTGTGCACAGGACTGGTCTGAAGAAAGTTCAGAGCTGGACTGTTACAATTAAACCAAAATCAAGACTTCTGGGCAAATTAAGGGAAGCATCTGGATTTAATTGTCACAATATCCTTAAGTCTTATGAGAATGACCAACTCATTCGCTTTTCAARTGAGTGATCCCCTTTGCAGTTGTCTTTCAGTTTGTACTCACTAGCAGATGAAGGAACCTTGTCATATACTTTACATCAAATATGCTTTAATATGCTGTGCAGAACTTAACTGCATATAGCCCATGTACCTCTGGGCTGCAAGTTTTTTTGCAGTGAAATCTAAAACCTTGTGGTAGGTGCCTCAGCTCTTCATTCAATACAGGGAAAGGTTTAACGTCTCGCTGGTCACCAGAATAGACAGGCCCAAGAGCAGGAGACCGTCCAAAAGAAGCTGCCTATGCAATCTTAGAAACATACAGCAATAAAAATATTAYACAGAGCTGTAGCTGTCTAGAGCCAAGTAACACAGAAATTACGTGGTCATGTGAATATACATGTGGAGGCTGTGAAAGCACTAGTTTGTCTTCATTAACTCCCGTTCTCTGCCAAAACCCGGCTGTGCCTGTGCCACTGCTGTTAGAGACAGGAAGCTTTTGGAGGAGCTAARTCTCACTCCATTGCTGCAGCAGGCAGGAGCAGCCCTGGCTCCCACACAGAGCTACATTTTGCATGACAGTACCTCTGGGCTCTGGAAAGCACCTTCCTCTTTTCTCCTGCCCACAGGCAGAAGCGGGTATCAGATTCTTGTGCTTCCCCTACGGACAGATAGCAGTGCTCCCCTGGAGTAAACATCCACCCACCTGGCATTAACAGTCTGGGAGGCAGCATCTCAACCYTCCCTTGCAAACAGCCAAGCAGGGCTCACTCCTTTCTTTTATTCTACTACTATAACCCAGTCATTAAAGCACTAATTTAGATCCATTTTCTGTTAAGGCACAGAAGTACTTCCCCCGTGCAGGGAAAGGTCTAACTGTCTAAAAGCAAGTGATAGGTCCTTTCTGAAGTGTCTTTTCACCCTGGATTATAACACTACCACAGCATGGCAAAGAATGAAGGTTTCTGAAAGAAAGGTGTGCTAACAGGAAGGATTGTGGCTAGCTAATAGCTACTGCACATAACTGGCAATTGTGCAAACCTGCAGGGTGTTTGGTTTTTTTTTTTCCCTGATGCACAAATAACTTCTGTATTTTAATCCATTATTTTGTTAGGCAAACAGCTTTACATCTGAATTAGATTTAAATCACGCTTTGAAAACATTGCCATTATTATTTCATTACAAGCGCACATGCATTGTCACACACATACATGAACCCACATTCAAGAATATGCAGCACAGAAAATAATCCCATTACCTCCACTCTCATATTAAACTGATAGTAGAACATACGTAACTTTCATACACACCAACTTCACACAACCTCTAAAATGATTGCAAAAAATTGTATCTGTAGGTAACTAACAAAAAATTAAGACATTTCAATTACTGACCAAACATACCCAACTGGATAAGTATCTATCAGTAATAGATTAACCAGACTAGTGTGTGCGTAACAGTCTCACAGTGGTACGTTGCCAGTATTAGTTTCAAAGTTCACTTACGAACTTTTATTATTCAGGACAAACGGTGTATGAATGAAGTCTGAACAAAAGAATTTAAGGAAGAATAAGGTAAGTGACAGTATATGAAATTAATCTAAGGATTTAAGTCTAGACTGCATATAGAAAAAAAGGAAAAAATCCTTAATGATTATAAAAAGCAGTACAACTAAAAAAAGAATATATGAATACATGTCCACCTAAAGTCACATTATTATGTTACAGAGAATGAATACAAAGCACATCTAGACTGACTAATTACTGAAGGACATCCACTTCAATAAAGCACCTTTTTGTTAAAGCACTAGTATTTTGTTAAAGGCACTACTACTCCCTTTTTAAAATCTGGGATTGATCATTGAAATATTTTTGCTTCGTATATTGTGAATTTTGTAAGGAAAATCATCACGTATAAAATTCACTATTGCCTGTAACAAAAAATATGTTAACTAAGTACTCATTCATGTTCAGCCTTTTATTGAAACTATTTCAAAAGACTGATTTGGGCATGAATTTAATATCAGGGAGAAATCTTGAACTGCATTAAACATTAATAGGTAATTCCAGGATAATTCTTAGATTATCCACGATCTCTCTAAAACTACATAAACAGAATAATCTTTCCAAAGTTTCAGGCGTCATTGATAACTTAAAATCAACTACTTACTCTTCTTCCTCCCTTGGCTTTTCTCCTTTTCATAGCTATTCCCTGCATGCCAATGCTCCTTTCCTCAGTTGTTTCCCAGCACCTCCTTTTCCTTCTTCCTTTGTTGCCTCTCCTTAGTACACATTTGCTTTACCTGTTCCTCAAACTCTTGTTATATCTGACTTTTTCCCAGTTCTTCCAGTATAGGTACTACGCTGATCAGCCTATTTGGCTACAGTCTCATAGCTGTGACACCTTCCGTGATACCTTCCATGTGACACCTAAGCAGTAAGCTGGAGAAGGACACCAGATGAAGATCAGCCCTTGCATCAGCCAGAAGTGTATGTGCTGTGCTGATTCTTTATCCACACTACGCCCTCCTTAAACATTTCAGGCAGGAAAAGGCACTCTAAAACCACTGAATTCTGCCATTACTGTTTTGTTGTTGTTGKTGKTGGTTTTGTTTTTTTTTCAAAGTTGCTAGCTGAAACAGCTCATGCTGTTTGTTCTTCACTTAATGACAGGTTTCTGGATAAAAGCGCACACAATGGCAGAGAGCAATGAGATGACCATCAACCTTCTCATGCTTGGAAGAACTCAGACCGGTAAAAGTGCTGCTGGGAACAGACTGCTGGGCAGCTATGACTTCGAAAGTCATCTCTCCCCAAGCTCTGTGACTACATGTTGCAGCCTTGGATGCAGCAGTCGTATTTCAGGAATTATACGAAGAAATGGCTGTGAGCTAGCTCTCCGCATTCGAGTACTTGACACTCCAAGCTACCCCCACAGCAGTCTCAGCAAAGAGCAGGTACAATACAAAGTGAGAACAGCCCTGACTCAACACTTCAGAGAAGGTCTACATCTAGCTCTTTTGGTCCTGAGGGCTGACTTGCCTCTGTGTCCTGATGAAAATGATCACGCAATTCAGTTCATCCAGGTAAAATTAATAAACAGATGTCTCTGCCATAACTGCAAATCTTTTGTCCTCAGGTAAAAACAGAAGGTGATTATGGAAGTTAACTGCTTTACTTGTTCCTCTATAGAACTCTATGGAAGAGTTAACTGCAAAAGTAAAACAGAGAAGTTCATCTGAAAATTGGAACACTTTCCGAGCCAGAGGTCAAAATATACTCCATTAAGAATTCCAACCCCGCATGTTATAGTTACACTAAACCTTAAAAAAAAAAAAAAAAAAAAAAAGAGGAGAGAGGTAAGAACTGGTATTTATTGTACTTGGACTCAGGAAAAAGGAATTTAGAAATCTAATTTACCTACTAAAATAAGCTCTTCTCTCAAAAGTTGCATTTAAAGGTTTATCATGACAAATCTAGCTCTGCTGAGAAGCGCTATTTGAAGTAAAAGTCAAGTTATTTCACTCTCCTATACTTTGCACAAGAAAGAATACTGACCAAAGCAGAGAATGATGGGTCCACAATCATGAAGAAGATCTGTGAGTGGGGCAAGGGTTTAGGATGCTCAGCTGTCTGTCCTGCACTGTCACTACTGCTGCATCTGTTCAAGAGAAAATAACTAGAAAGTTATCATAAGTTTACTTTGGCTAAGGGCAATTTCTAGCATAACTGACTGAAAGGATATATTTTGAACTTCTAGGGCAAAATATTTTTCGAAGTGGATAAAATACRTAAGGGAAAGACACAGAAATTGGAATGGCATTCTTGCTTTTCAATCAGAAATTTCTATGAATACACTTATTTGAAAAAGAGGCCAGCAAAGGGATATTGTTCARTTCATCTATCTTATCAGACAAACCAGGCTCACTGATATGATTTACAAAGAAACAAAGTGTTTCCTTCATTATTCTCAAAGTCCGCACATTACACTTCAACACAGCATCTGTATACTAGAGGAATGAACTTTCTAAAAACCTGTAAGACGAGAAAAGACTTCCTGGTCCATCAAATCTTATCACTTGCTGCAACTGGCAAAGTACAGTCATACAAATAACTTCTGAAATGTGAGTTGTTCCTCCTTTCCTCCTGATAACTCCCTGCTGGTAGGCTAAACCTTGCTTTTCTGRTAGTTAAACACTTGTTTCTAATTTTCATCACACTTTTATTCATTGCCAATTTACATCTATTTGTTCTCAGCATTACTCTTTTTCTTACGTAGTTCTCCATCTATCTATGCTTCATGGTATTTAAGAGAAAGCAGTATTTTTGCAAATATTTTTACTCTGATCCAATGAAAAAACATCATATTCCCAGTTTGAGATGTTTTTAGATTCACCTGGGAATTAAAAGTATAAGAGATGCCAGAATGTTTTCTCTTTAAGTCTGGCTTTAGAAAAACCCTACTGGAAAGGAAATAAAGCATGAGAAAAGACAACGAGAAAGCAACYCTGTTACTTCTCTTTCAAGATTCTCTCAATTTATGTAATCGTTGCCTCTTTAGCCATTTTCCCCTTAAAAGCCCAGATGCTACAATAATTTCAGTAGCCACAAACAAATGGGACAGGACAGCTAGTAAGGTCCTGGCAAATAAACACTAACGGTTATTTGTGAATATGTCATTCCCAAAGGAGACTATCATGAGGACCACCTTCAGYTATCAAGAGTTCTTGCAATAATTCTCTGCATATTAGGGATGGCATACCGATAATCCACACAGACTACTGTCATTTAAATCTCTCTGGATTTTTTATTTCATTGCCTAATAAATTGAGAGAGTAGCAAGGGAGTAGATATTGATTTGGAGAACCAACATTAGCCCTGATTTACCTGAATCCTGAGCAAATCAAGGCATTTTTCTCTCTTTCTAAATCCAGTACCTGAACACTTCCTTAGACAGCATGACCACCTGTTTTTATATACTGTACTTCCCCTCCCTGCAGCTAACAGAAGGCTTACTGTAAGGCTAAGAGATATGCCAAAATATAGTAAATATCTGTTTTGTAGGGAAGAGGGTTTTTTTTTTCAGCCCTAGCATCCAAAACAGACTAATTGCTATCAATATATTAGGTTCTTCCAACTCCCTAAATTTCTCAGAATAGGAAGATATCCTTTAWAGTGGATAAACCTTATTTAGGTTATATGGTCATTCAGGCCATAGCAAGATGGACATTATTACTAAAATAGGTTTATTGTCACACACACACAGGAGTTAGCATGATTACAACTACAGTAGTAATTGAAAAATTAAAACCAACTCTTATGCATATGAACATTTTTTGTATACACTAATAAAAAAAAAAAAAAGCAGCTTGTTTTCTCCAGTCCCTCTCCATCAGATGAACCACATCAATTAAATACAACCTCYGCGGTTGATCATTTAATTTGATACATTTGATTTGTATCTTTCCTTAATTGCCAAAAATAATTACAGTTTTATGGGATACAGCTAGATTACAGATTGGTTCTACATACAAATTCATGATTCAGTTTTTCAGGACAGTGATTTTTAAAAGTTTTTTTCAAGAGCTGAACAAAAAGTGTAGAAATATAGCTAAGTGGAAAACTACTCATGTAAACTACTTGAAATTCARTATTTTTACAACGATGTGCAATTTAGCTACAAAACAATCATCTTCCTTATTTACATAATTTTTTTTAAACCAAAAAACTCTATTAACATCTATGTTAAGAGAACAGAGAACTGCCTGTTCAGCATGACCACTTATTTCCACTAAAAACATTTGTCAACATCTTTGAGGATCAAAACCCCCAGAAGTTTCAGCAACTCAGATAGCATGAACTGGACTCCTGCCATGAAGAGAACACACTTCTGTTAATATATAAGTATATGAGGTGTGAGTGGGGAAAAGAAACAAGAAAAGATAACTATTTAAGATTTGTTTTTCATTACAGGAACTTCTGGGTCCCACATGGAAGGACTTCACTGCAATTTTACTTACTCATGCAGACAAGGCAGAAGAGGCTGGATTCAGTGAGGACTCTTACTTGCACAGCGCCTCAAGCACCCTGCTGTCACTTTTGAGCTCAGTACAGCACAAATACATTTTCCTAGATAACCAGAAGAACATAACTAGAGAGGAAAGAACTACCATCTTAAGAAAGCTCTTGAATTTTATAAGAAAAAATAATCATCAACTGCTTCTACTTAAACATACAAAGGAATAAGATTAGATTTCAGGTGCTCATKTATCTATTTTCTATTGTACATAACATTTAATAGAAATAAAATCCTAGAAATCAGCAATCAGCACATTCCACACCATACCGAATATTTTCGCCTTTTAACATACAGTTGGAAATCTTTCTYTCGTAAACCAAACTAACTGCCTTTCATAGAGTACGTTGCACTGTTGCATCCAGAATATTAGCTTCAAGTACAAAATCAGATTAAGGTAGTGCTCTAAGTCATACTCCTAATACGTGTGTAGTCACAAGTGAGACTTTACACTACAGCAGATTGCGTATTGCAGTCCATACAGAACAAAACAGATCGGGGGARGGGGGGAAAGAGAGAAAAAGTAGTAAATTATGCATATTTCAGGKAGGGCTGTGGCACTGTAAGGGGAAAGGAAGCCTCTTAGTTTAGCGCTCACTTCTGTAAGCTTTCAAGCAGAAGTTTTTCTGAAGCCCAGAGTTTGTAAAGAGCTTTCCAATGTTAAAAGCTAGGAGTTATGTAAAAATATTTCCCCACCTTGATTCAATATTAATTAGAATTGAGAGTTTAAACTTCAAGAATTTTGTTTAATAAAACATTATTGGATACGCAGTTTACAAGGCAGTTAAAATAGCTCCCATGTGCTTACTATTATTTGGCACATTTGAAATAACTAATTACTATTGCTTATTCCCAGATGCATGAAAAAATAGCACAATTAAGTATATAAGCACACACAAAACTCATTCCAAAAAGAAATCTGTTATCTCCTCTTTTATGCCTGTTTCTTTTAATTTTATATCAATGTAATTTTKTTTTCTCTCTCAGTTTACTGGATGAAGTTCAAGACTGGGAAATTGAGAGTGACTTAAATTCATTTATTTCACTTCAATGGTTAGAAAAGTGCTTACTGTTTCAGCGGTTAGACAGCARACAGTTAAACACTAGATGCTAAAACACCTGAACTATCTCTAAATAGTTATTTAGAAGGTTTATTGTAAATTGATCTAAAATAGTTCTTCTCAAATTACTAAGGGTCAGGAATCATAAAAAGTAATTTGAAGTTATTACCATACCCATTGTGACTATCTGTACTATTTTACTATAGATGAATTCAAACTGTAAGAATGGAAGAAGATATTTTTTACATTACAGAATCTCTTGTATGAAATATTATTGCTTATCAAGACTTTAAAACCAAAAATCAATTTGTCTTACATTTGTTTGTGGCATTGGCAACTGACTTTTTTTTTTTAATTTACTGTTTGGCAATCTAGTCTCTATATTCATTACTTACTAGTATTATTTGTCATTTAGAAAGGAAATCTCTAGATGGAAAAGGGGAGACCCAAGAACTACATTAGCAAAGTGACAGCTTTGATTTTATTTAAATTATAACACTAACTGTGGAAATGTGGAAGTATGCCCATTCGCATATCCTAGTGCATAAAGAGACATACTTCAATCTTCATAYTAGTGAGGTGCGCAGACTACACAGACAAGACAGCCAAAAACAGACTTGCAAAGGCTATAATATCTGAAAAGTGTTTAGGAGAAGGGGAGCAAAACTATGGAAAGATGACAAGAGGAGTAAAGATGATCGTGGTCTTCAATGACCAACTGATAGTTAGTCTTGCCCCTCTTGAACAGAGGTTAGTAAGTAAAGAACATGGCAGAAAGTTTTCCTTCCTGAGATGGTTTTACTTAGTAGATCCTCCAAACCTTTTAGCTGTCCAGAAAATATGTTTGCCTACCTTGTGTACSCTCTAGTTCTACCATGAACAAGCCTTGGCAATTAAGTCTTAAATACTAAATAGTTAATGACTGTTGATAATACTTAACCTCAAAGACAGTAAGCACAGGTAATGAGTGAGGTATGAAAATCTTGCAGGCATAACACATTCAGTATCTCTGATAAWGAAATCAAAAAAGGAATTAGCCATGCATTTGGGAGGGGCAATATATTCATGTCTTTATTGTGCTTGCATTACTTTCCATTTCAACATCTGAAAAACCTTCTAATACCATTTATTTAATTCCACTGTTTGCCATGGTCTCTGCACGGCAGACTCCTTTCCCTTTCACTTCAAATGGAACTCCTTTGTACGTAGCAACACACTGGTCATTGGTATGAAGGTCTGGTTGGATTTGCTCCCAAATCTTCTTCTTGGGATTAAGTTCCTTCTCAGGATCTCCTGTTTAAAAACAGAGAATAACCTAATAGTATACAATATAAAAGGCAGGGCAAGAGCTGTATATACATACATGTCTGTGAGAGCACACATAGTATCACTGAATATAAACTCTTAAAGGGAAGAATGTTAACTGAAAGTCTCAGAATGAGAATTTTCATCTTAACTGTATTATAGGACTAGGAAATGYCTCTTGATCTTCTTTCTAAGTGACGACCTTTCAGGGGAAGAAAAAGGSTTGTATGCAGTTAACACCACAAATCCTGTCAAAAGGAAGAAATCAAACCAGTGACAGTTGCTGGATTTCAAAATTTAAGAAAGACCAAAAGGATTCCTAAGAATTGACCAGACACTGATCATAAAAGCACATAACTCACGCAGACACAGGTTTGTCTGAATCATAAATTTAGGAATTAATGACATTTCAGAAGTAATTTGCATTAAGTGAATCATGGCAGGTACCCTTACAGCTGAGAAATATGGAAGTTAGACAAGAATAGCCCAATGTTACGGTGGTGACATACAATTTGAGTCCTAAGTTTCAACATTCTTCTGCTACTTTTTTTTAATCATCTGGAGACAAGCTCTGAAGCCTAAAACAACTGTACTATTAGAGCCCAATTTTTACTTTTGGCCTCAGTCTCTGTATGTCTCAGTTCCCAGTTTTCATATCCTCCATAAGTATTGAGAACCTAACTATATTAGAAAATCTGGCTACTTTAGGATCTTTAATGACCACAAAATGTAGATTTCTTCTACTAAAGCTTTGAAACACTCCACTATTCAGAATAATTTAAGAGTATTTCAGAATCAAAATATACTTCCTATTTTTTTTAAATACGCATGAAATGCAAAATAGAGGAACCAAAAAACTAGTCTAAATGAGCTCTCTTGCTGTTAAGATTTATACTGCCTGCCAACATAATCTAGATAAAGCAAGACAGCCAATTCTCTGTACCATTTATTTTCTTTTCCAAGGTCAATTGAATTTCATTTCTAAATTCTAATAAAATGCAGATTCTCTTAAAGTAAAACAAGATTTCATTAAAGTTACTTAATCATAATACAGCTGAGTACTTTTAACTCCTTGGGTTTAACACACAGCAAGAAAAATAAAAATATATATAGCTTGTTTTAATATAATTAGGGCACATTTAAATCTTGMAATGATTCCCCACTCTATTTCATTGCTGATATAGAATATCAACAGAGTATTTTTAYTTGCTAGGACTGCCACTTTGGACCGATTCTGCCAATATAACTGAAATCTTAATTTTCAGGAAAAACAAATTCCAGTGTGTAGGTGAAATTAATTAAGTCCATATATGATATGAATAGATCCCCCCTGAGATCTTCTCAAAGCAGCTACAGGTTTCCAAAGGAAAATGACAAAGTTTCTAAAGGAAAATGACAAAGTTCTCCAGACCAGAATGCCAAGTACTCTCATCTTCCACTGCTCAATTGCCCTGGTGACTGGGCTGAAATATTGTAAGGCAACAGGGAATTTAAGATATGTTTTYCTAATAGTTGGCTGAAATTTGTTACTGCTTGGTGTATTCTTGACTGGATGACCAACAGGTAGATAAGCAAAGTCCTGCGATCCCAACCTGCCTTGTTATTTTTCCTCCTTTCAGCACTGTCAGTGATTCAGTCTATTCATGTTCTCAATGCTTGCAAAAGTAAGCTACTTCAGCCTGCAGCTGGGTCTGTAAAACTTCTGTAGCTATCTGCAACTGCACCAAAAAAAAAAAAAAAAAAAGGCAGCAGACCAAATATCTCTGTTAAGCAGGCTAGCTTTGCCAGAGCAAGATTCAACAATACAGTCAAGTTATTTCACCATGGCAGTGTATTTAAAAGAAAAACACTACTACCATTAATAACCTAAATAGTCAGAGCTAATTGGGCATTTTCACAAAACTAAGAATCCTGTTCAACACTAAAGTTCATGAACAAAGACAGACTTGGAATTAGACCAAAGTAAATACATACAGACTAATAAAACYATTAAACAGAATGTGAAACAATCCATTGTGCATTTCCATTCCCCTCCCAAAATGTTGAAAAAAATCAGTTGCTTTTTATAAGACCAAAACCTGAATTTTATTACAAAAAAACATGTTCTGGATGTTAATAAGTTTCTTTGGAATCCCAAGTCAAGCTCCCTTGGAATCTGTGGCAAGCTCATATTAGACTGATTGAACTGRTGCATAGGCACCAATTTTAAATACTACCAGAGCTCTAAGCTACGCAATTTCTTTTGCCTTCTCCTCATCACATTCTTTTCTCCCAGCAAATATTCTTTAGAAGGGTATTTATAAATAAAACTTGTAATGATTTAATGGGCTTTCTACTCTCTTTACATAAAAGAATAAAGAACCAAAGAATAAAGAATCAAATTTTGTTAAATGAGTCATTTGGCCTAGCAGTTTAAATATGACAGAGGGAAGTTCTCATAGTAAGCAAGAAACTTTTCTATTAAGTAGCAGCTCAGTAATTTAAGACTCTGTCTCAACACAATAGGAGACCAGAAGGTATGATCTAGGATTACTAAAGCAGCTTAAGACAAGACAWACTAGTTTACCTATAAAAAAAAAGAAACAACAAAAACAAACGAAAACTCTAGAACAGAACTGTGACCTTAGAGGAAGTCAATATCATTTATTCCACTATGGAATATAGCTTCCACCGAAGCAAAGCATCCACACATCAAAGCTTTAATCAAAAAGAAACCTGTAATATAGAGACCAACTGCATTTTAGGTTTTGCACCATTTATTTTTTTAGAGCTTGTTATTAACTGAAATGCCAGGAATTTTTAGACCAGAACTAGTACTTAATCATATAACCTGTGCAAGGCATTTGTGGTTCCTGTGGTATTTTTTGCATGGAAGAATTTTATCAAAGCATCAATTATACTGTCAGTAAAAGGAAGACTTCACAGTAAGCTGTGAAAACTCCAAAAATTGCTGTCTGATGGCAATTATGGTGTGGGAAGGTATAGTATGTATAGATACATGAGGAAGAACTTTATTATGGCTTGTACGAGTCAGACTCATGAAGAGTCTCCCACAGATTCCTACYGAAGTTTTATATAAATTTGATAAAGTTTTTAATACAAAAAAACACTGTATCTTGAAGCATTATGTATTACAGCATAAAGCAGATTTTTGGTATCATACAATTTGTTATAGTTCTCCCAAAGACAATGGCCTTAAAAAAAGAAAAAAAAAAATGTTTCCTCCAGGCAACAACATTCTTYACCAAACCCTTCATCCTCTAAAACACTGAAGATGACTCTGAGAAAACTCAAGCTTCTTCAGGAAAAAAGATCAATTCGTTTGAAATATGATAGCCTGTGTTTACTTTAACTAAAATGAACAACAAAAGAAAATTAGCCTATATCTCATAAATATTTTATATGATGGAAGAGTATGGGTTTAAAAATAACTTGAGTCTAGGCCACTTGACTTCAGACAGCTGTGTGTGTTTTAGAGCAGCTTTGTTGTTGCTGCTCCTTTTGCTTCATGGGCTTTCGTATTTCAAACGAAAATCAGACCCAGCTGTCCTTTCTATTTTAATTTCAATGAACTCAAACTGAATGTTCATGGTTTAAAACCGATCTGACAAAATATATATATATATATAATCAGAATATAAATGGTTATAATTAAGCATTATGATTAAATGACATCTGAATTACTGCAGATTCTATGTTCCTGATAATGGTATCAGTGTGCTAGACAGCCTTGAGGAGACAGCAGCTAAGTATATGAGATTTTAATACATAAAAGCCATGTGAAAGATATAGATATGCAACTCTACTAAAATCAAAAGGAACTCAGCTTTTTTAGTTTCCCAGGTTTTTCCTCAGGGAGAGGAAAAAAAAAAATAAAGTCCTTTAAAAAGAAGAATGTTCAGAAACCAAAAAGCTTGAGGAAAAAAAGAACAAACCAAAAAAGCCAGCTTTTTAATTACTTGGACAAGAAGGTAAATGGCAACARTCCAATCCTCAGCTACAAGAAATAAATAAATAAATAAAGTAAACCAAACCCTTAACAACAAACAATGTCAATATCTTAGTTTATAAAGCCAGCTTGCAAAAGTAAAGTACAAAAGAAATTAAGATACAGTAGTTAGTCCAATTTTATAGTCTCCATCCACTAATGCTATTTGTGTTATTTTTTCCTGCTCTTTTTTACTCACTCCAAGATAACAAAACTATGTCTTTTTAAGAAATCTCAGGTTAAAATTATAAATTTTATTTAACTGCTTACAGTAAGACAGACATTATACTGTTAGGCAATAACTACAAATGCTAATTCCWTCACTCAGACTAGCAGACTGTTACCTACTAGCATTTAGAGATCTTAATCAGTCTTATAAATTTTAGAGAAAAATGTCGTAAGTCCTACACTCCTTAAGTATTAAAATCTAACAATATTTAACAAGACTGTCAATATTTTACAAATGTATTTTTTTGAGACACAGTAAATAAATTATCTTCAACCCCACCTTATTTAGGTGATCCACTGCCTCCAAGAAATTAGGCCTCAAYCAATGGCTCATTAACAACAAATCCAATAAAACTGCTACATGCAGTTATTAGTTATCTAGCTGATTTAAACACTGATACTGCTGTCAACWGGAAGAGAGACTGCATGACTCCATCAGTCTTTCATTAAAGCAGATCGATTTGGTAGGATTTGGCATACATCTACCAGCATTTTAGACAAACTGTCCATGAAGTGACTTTTTCTGCACAGCTCTAGATAGCTGCTCAAGCATCCATATTTTCAACATTTTGTTTTTATTTACTGAACAGAGCTAGGCTAATTTTTTTTTTCTATTGGGACAAGGGAGAGGGGGATTTTGAAGTTGTTACTGAGGCATCCAACACCTTGCTTTCTTGAATGACCATCAGGAGCCAGAACTGCAGACCTAAGGCTTCCCCCCCGCCCCCCACTCTGACATTTCTCTCACCTTAAAACCTCACAAAAGTAGTGCAGAAAGGAATCTGGTGAACAGATTGCAGCCAATTTAATCAAACACAGAAGAGCTAAAACTTTTTGTAACTAAAACCAATCATCTCTCCTCTACTCCTTTCACCTTCCTCATTACATTTTGGAGCCCGCATTCTCTTCAAAGCTATGCAATCCTAATATTACATCTCCATCATGCAATTAGAACAAACATTTTGGGATAGAGACCAACGACCACCTTTACAATGCCTACCACACAGAAACCCTTTTCTTGCTTGACTCTCAGGCACTAAGCTCCCTGTCTCTAAAAAAATAATCCTATTGAAATATCCTAACTTGCACTGGTATCTCATTCAGATCCTGTGTGAGCTCTTCCACATTAGTCATTCTTAAAAATCCCTCCAACCTATTATAAGCATGATTTTATTCATGCTTATGCCACTATATGCCAGTTGTATGAAATATACTGCTCTTCTACTCACTCTTTAGCACAAGGTATATTTTCTGATGGCAATGATTAGCTTTARTATCATACCTACCAGTTTTTCTAAACATCTATTTATCCAACATTAGGAAACAGCTGCCATACTTCAGACTACAATTTATAGTCCTGGATGTGTATGCTTTTCAAATGGGTTGTAAAAGCCTTCATTTGGCACTCATCAAAGTTCCATGAATGTCTTTGGCTCCCTATCAGAAGGAAATGGCTGTAAAGACTACAAAACTTTATATCATAGGCTGGAGGCCATAGGTTTGGTTCTCAAGTAAAGCTTTTACACCACATTTAGCTTATGCTACATGTTTTTAGAATAAAAAGTCTACAGAGTATCAATATACCTTAACACCTGGGAATAATTTTAAAACAAATGTTGCTATAAACTATTTTCTCTAGGAGAAGCTTTTTGGAACTTTAACCACGGAGTTAAATAATTTAATTATTTTAATAAAACATACCTCATTAGCCTTCATGTGTAACAGTAGATATGCTGGATAACACAGCTGAACAGCACTATTATCAATTCTCATATTTTCAAATGCCAGATACAAGAAGTTAATTTTGAGACAAGAATTTGGAGTAATGGTAGGTCTTAGACAAAAAAAGAAAAAAATCCATACACTTAAGGTTGACTTGTTCCTGATTTTGCAGGGCTTATCTACGAGTAGGATTTATTCTAGAGGAATAAATCAACAAGTTGATACATTCTCTTGCATGCCCATTTATTCAATGGCAGAAAGTAGTATGGATGCATTATCGCATGCAATAGAAGGCAGACGTCTAGCAGATCACCTATCTATGAATAAAGTTAGGTTATAACCAATTAAAAGTTATGAGTGATTATTGCTACAGTTTAGCCAATTGTAGAAGCCTTCCAGAGTTTGGTGCATGCTATATGTATTCACCTAACCAACTCTGCATCTCAAATAGCAAGCTTGGTACATTCTGAATATAGAAAAGCAAAAATGAAAAATGTTACAAAACTAAGTTCCTTCTTAAACACAGAATGATTTTCAATCACAKCAAACTGAGCTTTCTTCCTCTTTCAAAAACACCTGGACAGTCTGTTACTTCCTTAATAATATACCAACTAAATTATTTTCATAGGCATCAGAGTTTCAATCTTGAAAAGTACCTATACGAAAGGTATTTTATACAGGTATGTGTTTAAGAAGGGTTCAGTTTGCCAAGTGGTTAATAAATAAAAACACTTCCCTACAGCTGGGAAGTGGCAAATGCACAATTGCTTTAAAAGGTTGGTATGATTCTACTTAGGAAACAGAAACACACAGTTGCCAATGGTCTCCTGGGGTGCATTAGGAAGAGTGTTCCCAGCAGGCCAAGGAAGGTGATTCCGCCCCTCTACTCAGCCCTGGGGAGGCCACATAGGAGTACTGCATCCAGTTCTGGRCTCCCCAGTACAAAAAGGACTTAGAGCTACATGAAGCCCTACTGTAGGGMTATGAAGATGATCAGAGGACTGGAGCATCTGCCCTGTGAGGAAAGGCTGTGAGAGTTGGGCCTGTTTAGCCTGGAGAAGACCAAGAGGGATCTTATCAATGTGTACAAATACCTTAGGAGGGGGGTGTCAAGACAGTGGAGTCGGAGTCTCCTCAGTGGTGCCCAGTGACAAGTCGAGAGGCAACGGGCACAAACTGAAACCCAGGAAGTTCCACCTGAATTTAGGAAGAACTTCTTTACTGTGAGTAAAGAGTGACAGAGCACTGGCACAGGTTGCCCAGAGAGGTTGTGGAATCTCCTTCTCTGGAGATATTCAAGGCCCACCTGGACGCAATCCTGTGCAACATGCTTTAGCTGACCCWGCTTGAGCGGGGGGGTTGGACTAGCTCTCCAGAGGTCCCTTCCAGTCTAAGCCATTCTGTGATTCTGTGTTACTGGCACAGCATGTATACAACTCCTCTCAATATGGCAAAAACTGGTTGTTACAGGCCATCTTTTCTTAGCATAACTTAAAACCATGACAGAAATAATAAACCAGCATGTTTGTTGACAGAGCCAAAGAGAGCAACTGGAGAAGCTGAATTTGAACAGCTCCCATTTATCCGAGTAACGAAACATCTGGGGAAAGAGAGAAGCATTCATTATTATGCTACATCCATGATGTTTATTTGACTTAACAGTATGCAGTCACAAATTCTAATTTGTTTTAATAGATGGACTGAGGCATGGAGTTGAAGGGAAAGGAGGGAAAAGTGTAGAAAAATCATCCCCTGATAAAGTTGAGATTTAGTTATTTTCTTTATTTATATTCTGAAAAATAAGTTTGTTTTGTTTTTTAATGGAAAAAACTCCAATGCCTTTCTTTGGGAACCCTAAAAGTTATTTCCAAAAAATAATCAGTACTTTGAATATCCTATGTTCCTTTCATAACACCATCCTCCTCCAGAAAAAAAACCTAATTCAAATTTTGACACGTTTATTTAAGGAAAAGGACCTGGAATCAGGACCTTATTCCTTTCTCACTTACTTATAATGAGACGTTGGAGAACGCAGTTGATCTCTCTTCTCTCTTACAGTTGCTTATTGTAACTTGCAAAGCACAAATATGTCTGCTCACACAATTGCAWAGCAGAAGTATACTTTAGCTTCAAAAAAGTGAGTAATTTTATATGAAAATACAATTTAACTTTTTAGAGTTATAATTATTTTCCTGTACCTTTCAATTCTCTGTCGAGAATTTCAATCTCTGTGGAGATAAATATTTTCAATGCTTTATTTACAGAATTCCAGCATATTAATAATTAAAATAGCTTTAAAACACTGTTTTAGCTGCATCAACATTGAGGTCACCTTGGGAAAGGCCAGCTGTTTCCTGCAATTTCCCCATTTCCCAAATACATACTGCTTACCTGGAAAACCTTCAAAAGTGATTCTTTCTCCAGGTACCGCCCCTGGTGGGGGAGCCAGAATTTCCACTTTATCAGGGGAGCTGGCACACATCACCATTGCTTGAGATACTACTCCTCTCATCTTTGCAGGCTTTAAGTTACAGAGTAGTATTGCCATCCGATTCTGCATCTTGGGGAAGAAAACAAAAGGATGTAAGCACTCATACACCATATGCTTTTGGAGACTACAATTACTTCACTATAACGAAGAATTACAAAGAAGGGATCTTAACACTTGTGAAAAAAGTATAAAGCAATAGACACACAATTTTAATGTTTGCATACTAGTAGCAATTAACATTTAAGCTGTTTGAGAGCTATCCAACAAATACTCAAAATGTAGTAAACTGTGACAAACATCACAGTGATACAAGATGTGCAATTCAGAAATTTAAAAACTTTCCAACATTTCATACATGTTCCATCTTTAGATTACCACTTCAGCACACTTTCAGTGTTGTATGATTAGCAAAAGAATTTTCATTTGAAAAATATCACTCTACAAACAGTGCTAGCTTGTAGACTAAAAATTCTGTGTACTGAAAATGTAAGTGTTTTACAATTTAAGATTCAAAGTGAGCTACTTGTAGGTATTCTAATTCCAAATACTAGGAATTTTTTGATACACTGAGAATGACTGTACAAACTGTTTGCACTAACAAATTACTGTGAAATGTAAAGACAGKTTCCTTCCCTTGTTGTTGAATGTTAGTAAAATAACAACGATAAACCAGAGAAAACATCCTTTGTTAGAGGATACAGCAAAATTTTACGCTAGAAAACAAACCTCACTTTTAAATTGAATAGAAATTAAATCTAGAACTGTCTCAAAAGACTGAGACAGAATGCCTTAATTTCCATATTCCTAATACATACATACACATCCATAAATATTTCTAGATTTCAATATTTGTATATTAAGCTATAACTTTAAGCAAAACTACAAGACTAATATTAAAACTCATATGATTAAGTATTYTGAATACTGTACATTTTCCAAGTATAACATTTAAAAAACAAAATGGAAACCTCTGAAACTAAGCAGTTAAAAAGAAAAATGATATCCTGAATACATGTCTGATCTCATAAATTTCAAGGCAGCCCACTGACTGAAAATTTTTCATTTCTTAGGCTACTGCTGTGGATATAAATCCCCACATAATCCATGAAATTATTGTAAAATGTCAGTAGTTACAGATTTGTCTTACATACCAAAGAGAGAGTTTTTGATACAAGCTAGMACTGAATAACAATTTGCAAGTGGATATATAGAATAAAAGAAACACTAATAGTTGTGTTTGGTACTCAACTCTAGTTTTGACCAACTGGAGAAAATTCTGGACTTTGGAGGMTCACTTTTCTATTTCAGATTTTACAATTGAGAAAAGCAGATCACATCAATACAGAAATTGCAATAGTCATCTTCATCAAATAAACATCAGAAAAAAAATACATAAATTCAAACCATTCTCCAGTCACACTGCTGCATAAGATTTCTGTATGAGAAGTTACTCATGACAGAATTAAATATTTATCAACATTTCAAACATCTATAGTATACCATCATTTTTACCAGGAATTATCTTAAATGCCTGACCTTTAAATTAAATTATCTTAAAACACTTTTGTCAAACTGCTCTATTTCTACACTACATGTATTGATTTCTCAGAAAAATGGTAAGAAATCCCACAGGACTCYTTTTTAATAAAAAATAGAATTTGTTTTTATAAAAATTACTATTCAAGTGTTTTTWTTCCCTTTTTATTTTAAATAGCTCAAATTTCAAACCCTCTTCAGATAAACGACAAGTCCCTAGGTACAGAGGATACTTTACATGTCACTTTCTCCAGTATCTTCATTCAGAACTTTATAAAAATGGACAGTTCAAAGAAATCCCCATACTATTTTACTGTAAGTTCATTTTAACCACTTTGAGTATGCAGAATCATACTTTAAAAGGCTCAGGAACCTTCAAGTTGCTAATCTGCTAAGCAGTAATGGAACTTCAATATACATAGAAACAGATCTCTGAAGTGTTGGGACTTTTTAAAACTAGCTTTGCTTATTTTTATAGAACAGATTTATTGTGCTGTTTTCAGAAAACAAGACTTGAATTATAATGGTATAACCCTGTGGACTTATGCATAAGTGCAAAAAAACCCTTCGAAAATAAGTACTTATGAACTAGACAACAATATGATCTCTGCCATTCTAACTTGCTCCTATGAGGTCTTTTATAATAGCTGATAAATAAAATACCTAAATGCATCAGCTATAAAGAGCGAGATTCAGTAGTGACATTCATGGCCTCCATCTGTAATCCTATAAATTAGAGGAACARAAAAGTCATTCTAGTTTTTCAGAAGCGGGTGTAAAATAAATTGGAGTGTTTACTGATAGACAGAGAAGATCAAGGAGAGAGAAAATAGGAAGAAAACTGACTCCCTTTCCCAGTACAAGAAAAAGTCTGTTACAAACACAGAGCACTGCTGAAAGGGACACAGACAGACAGTTCCCTTGTGCACATGATTCCCTGTACATGTTTTACCTTGCAGTAAGGAAAGTTCTGGTTAAGAACAAAGGGGGGGGGGCAAATCTCTACACTTAAATGACACAAAGAATAACAAGTTTACGTCTACAAGGGAGCTGATAAGGCTTTCGCAAATTAAGAGGTACTTGGGGCATAAAATGAGCTGAGAGTACGTAAAGGAAATTCAAACGTTATCTACTTGAAGTAATGATGACTTCAGCTGGTCAGAATTCTAAAGATGCAATTCTTTTGCTTCAGGAAACAAGGAACTTCAAAACTGACTGCTGAGAAGCTGCAACAACCAACAGTTTTGGCAGAAACTCAATTTCTATGATTATCTCAGACACAGAACAAAATAGTAAGCTTTCCCAACATGCTGGTAGAATGAAGGGGAAAGAATGGGGGAAGAA
This sequence comes from Rhea americana, assembly GCF_003343005.1. Taxonomy (NCBI): domain Eukaryota; kingdom Metazoa; phylum Chordata; class Aves; order Rheiformes; family Rheidae; genus Rhea; species Rhea americana. The sequence continues at coordinate 2,870,861 of NW_028187188.1, read as the reverse complement.
AAAAGAAATCAAGCAAGCAAGCAAAACAAAACAAAAAGAAAAAAAAAGAAAAGAAAAAACTAGTCTAGCGGTTTCTCATGGAGAAAAACAAGAGCTCATCCTTCCAGAACAAGGGCTGAATTGCTCTTTTCCTTAGGTAAGCCTTGAAGTCACCTGTATAACTGATTTCCAACTGACTGTCCCTCTATATGCCAGCAAGGTACTGTGACAGCATATAATGGCTAGTGTATATAAGTTAAAACCAACACACTGATTGCTTTAAAAGCAGAGCTGCACTGCCAACAACAACAAAAAGCCCTTCTCAATTTATTATGCACTTGTCTGGATCTAAAGTCTGCCAGCAAACATAATATATAAACCACAAACTCAGTTACACAGATATTTCTAACTTTTTCCTACCCAAAAAGGAATAAAGTAGTATTTAATACAACCTTGAAGTGTAATGCTACAAATGTAGAGGAAAACTATTTTGCTTTAAAAAGGAAAAGGGCATTATATTACACAGGAATTGCCATGAAYTTTACAGTTGCTCACGCTAAAGCCACCGCACACATGAATCTATGATTTATAGAAAACATTTTTTTTCCTGTAGACTAGATAAAGATTACCTGATCAAGAGTATGTATAAAGAATATGATTAAGCACTCTAATTAAGAAAAAGAAAATACTAATTCCAGTATCATTTTCCAATGCCTGAGTGGACAAGGCTAATCTTAAAAAGAAAAAAAAGTCTAGAAAGAAAAAATTCAAGCCCTCTAAATAGGAAGAAAAAGCTAGTTTCTGCTATAAAAATCAGAATTCATAGTTCGTAACAGATGCAGCTGTAACGCATCCTCTCAGAAAGGATGGCGCTCCTGCAGATTCTCTGCGGTCTCTTTCTTTTAGCTAAGTTCTGAAAGCATCTCTTAAGCTACTTGACCTGCATTCTTAGTCCTTCATTTCTGATCACTTCCAATTACTGATGTGAGACACTTTTTCCAGGGTGGGGAAGGGCACAAAGGTGGGAAGTAGCGCTCATTTGAGAATTGCTTGAATTTCAAGAGTGATTGCCCAAGAAGGTTAAACACATCCTTTTCAAAGAGCCAAAAGCAGCGGCAGAAGAGTTGACAACTTCTACAGACATTCTGGACTCTTCCTGTTCATTTGTCCCCAGCCATTGCTGGAAGAGCTCAACACTGGTGTGGTCCACTTAATGGCTCAGTACCTCATGCCTATTATTGACAATGCATACACCCATACATRACACCCAAGCATGCAACTTCCAAATTAGCTCTACCAAGAAATCCTCATCCGTGCACAAAAACACACTGTACAGCATGTGAAGTGGGAATACGAGAAGTTTTCACACTTATGAACAACCTACACTGGATATTGAAATGTTAATATAAGTGCATGCTGTGCCTCCCAAACAAGTCTAGTCAGAAGGTACAGATACTTCATTCTGCAAAACTGTGATACTAACACTGCAGCCATAAATACCTGAATTTTTGGAGAATTGTTTCTTATASTTGGTGTGGGTATATCTGAAATATATATTTTTATTTCTTTATACGGCAGTAGCCACAGGCTAGGGCTTCACATTTCTAAACACTTCAAAAAACAAAAAGAGACTTGCCCAACAGATTTACTGTCTAATGAAGACTTGGYAAAACCTAAGCCAGACACACAAGCTAATTTATGTAAAAGAATGACTCCTAATTCTATGTTAAAGCCTTCTAGATTATTTTTTCTAACCTGAAAACAGGTTCTATAGAAAACATTTGTCCCTACATTCTATGTACTTCATGTTCACCAGTTTATTTAGGAAGGCTTTTAAAATGATTACTTTTTACTATGGTATCTTGGCAACAGACTGCTAATAATGAACAATTTGAATTTGTGCCCGCTGCAAATCCAGTAACTGGATACTATCAGGTGATCWGTGCAGTTCACAGAAGAGTTAGCGTATTCAGTTATTTTTCAGTTCAGTAACTTACTTTATTGTAAAACCACAATCACAATTTTAACTGCCTCCTACATTTACAGTCTCACCACAGCGAGAGCGTGCGAGCAGAGKTTGAAAATAAATGCACTTGAAAGAAATGCAACATTTCCACACCAATATTAATTGCTTCATGACCAGCTTTACTGTTGGTCTGTACATCTTTGCTTCATATGCCAAGTTTGCACCCGGATGAAGCCTTCAGTCAATTCCTCCCTTCCCATTAACTACCTAGAAGAGGTGTGTTTAAGGAGAAATACTCTTCAAGTCTCAGGTTGTTCTACAACAAACCATGAAAGTCTCTCTTAAATATACAATGTATCACCTAAAAAAGAAGGAAGCAGACTGTCTATTCCAGTTGAAGAAGCGCAAATATATGTTTTGTATTCCATAGCAATTGTCCACTCAGTGCCAGCTAGTTCTCAAAGTTAAATTTACCTGATCTTTACTCCACATATCAAACATTTCACTGATGTATAATGACAGTTGGAAAGCAGAAATTTCAAAAGTCTGTATGGCAGCACAAAGTTATTACAGATTCTCCACTACATAGTAGGAACCTAAAGGGAGGGGTGAGAGCTGCTGGGTTTAGGAGTACTCTGTATCAAAGGCTTCAGAGAGGAGTCAGAATAGCATCCCAGCACAGAAGTACTGCAAGGAGATAAAAATGATGGAGGGGGTGAAAAGGAGGTGGGTGCATGCGTCCTTCTCTATTTTCAGGATGTTCTTAAGCCCTTTTCCATCTACAGTTTTGCTTTTTTTTTCATGACTGTAAAAAAATCTTTTAACTGAATGAAAACACACAGTATAAATAGCTGAAGGTCATAAAGATGCTTTAGGAAGGGAAAGGTTATCAGTAAATACTTTTGTTAATACCTGATCCAGAGGAACATGTTTCACTAAACCACTGACAACAGTCCTTGGGCTTGCTTCACCAACATCCACCTGTTCAACATACAGAGAATCTGCATCTGGGTGCTTTTCGGCAGTTATGATGCACCCAACACGAAGATCTAGACGAGAAACATCTACAGGTTTCAAGTCACTACTTCCAGCAGCTGGTTGCTGTTTCTTTTCCTTCTTTTCACCTAATGAAGGAAGTTCAAAAAATAAACATAAAAAAAACTTAAATCATGTATATGACTGTTTCCTAGGAAAGATCATGCTACAATCTCAAAATGAAGTACAAATTCAGTATAAAATGTAGCTGAAGTGTAGAGAGTTAACATTTCCATTACTAGTTTCCAGAAAAGAATTACCTTACTTACTTACTGCTGCRAGTGAGATTGTTACTACAAGTAATGCTGCCTTAGAACAGACATATTTTTCTTGCTTGTAAAATGAAGTCATCTCGACTTTAAATGTAAATAATACACGTGGAAGTGACATACATGATTTTAAAAAGCCCCCTCAACAAGCCTAATACTACTGYTTTAATAATTAGCAATTACCAGTAAGCCCAACATTTCACCAGCAAATGGAAACTAGAAAGGCACAAGTCATCAGCTTACTAGCGCTTAACAACAGCTCCTGACTGCGGGCACTGCCAAATCACTGCAACTGCTGTATTATAGTTGCAAAGCAATCCTTCAAGATGACTGTAGCTAACATTCTTCACTTCACAAATACAGTAGTGTAGGAATATGCTCATAACTTAAGAGCTTCCATTGATGAGCAGTAAGTAATTATCCCATGGCAATGCAATGGATCCCTATCACCTATACAAACTGTATAGTATAAAACAGAAGTGAAGAATTATTCCTCGTATTTGGCTTATTTAGATATTCCTTTCAAGATTAGCTAATTAAACGATTTTGTATATAAGACTGCCATGTTTAAAAGGCATTCATAATTTGTTTAATGAATAACAATCTCTAGAGGATTAAGATATATGTAACAGTGCTTACTTAAAATGAGTGTACTTTCTAATTTTTTTCATCCAAGAAAGCTTACATATTAGGTAGCTAAAGTTAACTAAACTCTTGTCTTTAGGAAGCAGAAACAAAAGCGGACACAGCAGCCAATTTGAACGATTTACCATTATTTCAGTACAAAGYTGAAATTAAATTTTATGTTCAAAGATATATATTAAAAAGGCAGTATTTTTTTAACATAAGCAACAGCTCTTCAAAAATATTTCAACTCACATATGATGAATAAGAAGTGTTAGCATTTATGACTGAGGTTTATTAATCTACAGTATAAAATAGGGATATACAATAATTGAAGAGAACCTGAACCAGAGATTCAAAGTTACAGTACACTGAAAAAGATGAAATAGTTTATGACCTTGCATACATCTCCTTGGAAAAATCAAAGAATTACAGTGCCATATCACCATAATATTCCAATTCTGAAAATCTGTACAAATCAATTCACAGCAAATCAATAATAATTTGCATAAGAGAATGACTAAGTTACCTGATAGGAACCTGTACTTTTTTGCAAATATAACCAATTCTTATATATTTTCCTCTCTTAATCATGTTTAACTTCATTAAGCCAGGGTTAGTTTAAAAAAAAAAAATGAAATGTGTTAGAAAACCTAGATACCTTTCTCATACATTTCCTCCCTGTTGCCAGACCAGAGTATGCTATCCATCTATGTCATTTTGTCATTTTCGCAGTAATTCCTTTTATTCACACAGTCTCATCAATGTTGATGCAGATGGATTTGATCAGACTGTCAAATTTCACTGCTTGTAAGAATTTTGCAGGGAAAAAAAAAAAGGCAAAAGCAAAAAAGCATTTGCAAGATGCAGAAAGCCAATTTAGCACTCTTCCTTTAGCTGTATGTTACGCTACCACTTACAAAGTATGTTTCTGAGCTGGTCTTTGGCCTTTTGCTTGAACTATTTCCATGGCAGAAASAAAAAAATCCATTAAGTGAGATTCAGAACAGGGAGCTACCCAGTCAGCCAAAATACCTCTCAACAGAGGAGTTCAGCCACATTAAAGCAAATCTGGCAAGTATCCCACTTCAGTAAAAGTCTACAGGTTACTTGATRGTCTTCATTAACTTCAAGTACTTCCAAGATTTTAGGACCTAGCATGTGATTCTTCCTACTTTGTTTCTATTAACTGTTTTTTTCTGTCCCCAGTATGACGTAAAAGCAGTTCCATAAATTAAATGCTGTAATTGTCAACTACAGCTAAGAAAACAGAAATACCTTTTTTTTCTGCTTTTTCCTTCTTTTTCTTTTCTTCATCTTCACCTTTAATTTGATCCTTGGGACCAGGAGAGGATGTGACTGCTGCAGGTTGTGAAACATCTTCCGAAAACAAAGCTGTAGAAATGGTTGTACCAGGAGGAACTGCAATTTGTTTTACTAAAATTAAAAATACAGAAATTAGAAGGGGCACTAAGACTTTGAAAAATACAACATTTTAAGTAGAAAGCACAGAAAACTTTGCTTAAAATACCTAAACAAATACAATTGCTGAGCAGTAAAGAGCAACACTACAAAACTACCTCAGAACCCAGTCTAGGTATGATYACTCTGATCAGTTAAGGACAATGCCTTTGATTATCCATTTTTTATATGTAAAGGAATGCTAAGCACAAGAAAATGCATTTAAAAACCCTCTTTCTCTTGTTTATTCCAGTATCTAATATACTTTTTTAAACTCCTTATTTCTCATTTTTATTTGTCTGGCTTCAGTTTCTAGCCACAAGGTCTTGACATACTGTAAACTGTTCTGTAATTTTCTCCCTATGAAATCATTATTATATTGCAGACAGATCACTCCTCAGCTCTTCTTTCTGATTAGCTAATGAAACTGAGCTTGAATGATCTCATTCTAAGAAATTCTCTATAGCCATAAAATTTTATGTTGCTTTCTCACTTCCTTTCCCCAAATTCTCCACGCTTTCTTCATATTTCTTTTTAAATGGCTGACATAGAATTCTGGATACCATCTCAGTATCTACCTTACCAGGTTAAAGCATAAGAATTGCCTCCCTTCTACTTTCTACTCTTCAAATAATTTCATTAGTGCTTTTTCCCACAGCACTGTATCAGGAAGTCATCATCAATAACTGACTGACAAATCCTTCTAGTGCTACTACTATATAGTTCCCCATTCTGCATGCTTTCTACAGCATTCTACATTCTTTTTAAACTTAAGTATTCCTTTCACCTAGATGCATACTTCTATATTAATTTTTTTTTTTTGCAAAAAAATCTGTCCGAACAGCAACCATCACCAAAAAAAGAACATAATTCTGTGTCATTGCATTACCTTTTTAGCAGTTAGTATTTTGCCAATCCTCTCACCCACAGGACAGATTGGAATTACTCCCAAATCATTAATGTAAACGCTCATTTTTTATTTTATTTTTTTTTAATATAATCAACCCTTTGAAGCATTTCTGCCATGGGAGAAATACCTCTATTAAATCATGTTTCCTAATTAACAGCTACTTCCAAAATAAGAGCCATCTATGTGCTCTGTAACTATTCTCTCAGAATAATTTTTAAATTAGAATATGGTATGCAATATTCTGTTTAGACTTCCAATGTAACCTCAAGTCACTTTTAGTAACTTTCCTGAAGAATTGAACTGAGTTTGTTCATACTTGTTCTCTTCAACACTAAACTTACTTGCATGAATTTTAATCTTATAAACAATTTTGATCTTTGAAATCTTGAGYCATTGCATCAATAACTACTTGCTTGCTGTTTTGCCTGATAGTTCCAAAGAGACTTTGTTTCTCAGATTTTTGATTTGATATTTCTGATGTTCGCATCAGAAACAAGGCAAATATTAATTTCCTTATTCTTCTATATAACATAATCCCATCTTGGAAAATCCACATGTATTGAGACTTCTCTCTCAAGCATAACACAGACTCTGTAAAATAGCTTATACCTATCAAAAATTACTGCAGATTAACAGACAATGGAAAAGCAGAAACTAACAGTCTAGTTTAGTGCTCAAAAGATTTATTCATACCCAGGAGAGAGGGGAGAAAAAGAAAGTTTTCTGCATTTATAAAATAGTGGTGCTTTTGAAGACTGAATGTATCGTTTTAACAGTGAAACGGTTAAGTTTSAATGCCAGCATCCACCTACACTGAATACTATCTTATTCAATTTAGTGTATTGACAGTGTAGGTAAAAATAATAATAGCTTTAGTGGGTAGAAGACACTTGTTGAAAATAAAGAAAACATACTGGATCTGAAACACTTCAGTTTCAGCTTTTAATATTTGCCTTGAAATATGGAATTATATAATGATGGTATGAGCTGAATAAAACTACACAGAGAAGTTCAAAGATGGCAAAGATGACATTGCCACAGATCTTCTAATAAGTCACCGGCCATTCATACTTTCAACTGTGAATTGATTTTCCATAGGGATTTCAGTCTAGCTAGATGAAATATTTAGAGTGGCAAGAAGTGTTTACCACTCAGAAGTGTTTACCACTCAGCATTTTATGGAGTATTATAAGGACTCACAGATACCAATTAAGTTTGAGGCTCAGTATGAAAGGCACTATACAAAAAAACACGTAAGATCCATGTCTGATGCAAAGATTTGGCATATATACCTGTCACACTTGCAGCTTACTAAAATGTTGGTAGTAACTCTGTAGGTGACTTTTCATAGGCATGGAATCTAGGAAAATCCAGAGTTTATAAGAGATGCCATGGAGTCATACAAAAAGACAAAGATCACGAAGAATTAAGATATCACAAAATATGATCAAAAGTGACAAAATCTATGTTGTGTGAGGACAGGACTCTTTTCCCACCTCCATTTCGAATTTCTGCCTGAATTAGCTCCTGTTTCAGCCCTTCAATTTCTTTCTTCAGTTTAGCATTTTCTACACGGAGCTTCTTCTCTTCTCGGAGTGATGCCTGCAAGACTAGAGTTGATACTATATTAAAAAGGAGAGGCTGCAATAAGAGTGGAAATACCAAGAAAGCTATTAAGGTAAAGTTTGGACATATTTACAATGGAGCACCCTAATTCACTGATACAGGCTGGTATAAAATATCAAAKCTGAAGGTACAATACGCTTTAGAGGCTCTCACAGTAGCAAGCAGCAGTAACACACAGTCTCATAACCTCCTCAACTCCCTTTCTCCTGAAAGAAGGAATTGTGTCCTATCAAATTTCCATACTGTTTGTGTCAGTAACCCTTCTCTCATTCATACTTTTCTGCTTCAGGAAAGACTTCAAAACAAAAATAAAAGAAACAACCCCCCCACACACACACACACAACAAACACAAACCACAAGACAGTGAAGAGGTGCTACTATTACAAACTATTACAAACTTTATCTTAGAAAACCTGAAACACACTTAAAAGGCTGACAGCACCAATGAAGTTGTCCATGCTCTCATTTTTTCCTATGATCATTTGATGTTAACCATCTGGTTAGCACATTTATCATAATATGCAGAATTCCTTACTAGCTTTCTCCTTGAGCAGAGCCACTTGCTGCTTGAGGTATTCAATAACTTGATCTGCCTCTGCACCTTTCTGCTCCAATCTGTTCAACACCGCACTGTTGGCTGCCATCTTTACCAGGAAACGGGCTAAAAACCTAGACAAACAGGAGAGAGCCTAAAATTAATGATTTGTTAATATAATTAACATTAGCATCTCTTACCACTTAACATAGTTCTGAAGTTGGTTGTTGAACAAGAATATTTGCTAAGTGAACAAGCTGCACTCCCACTCCCAACACAAAGCCCGAATAAAAGGCAATATTAAACAGAATGTGATGTTTGACAGCTGCTTTCAAGTATTTTGGGAAAAAAAAGCTACTTTTCTTCCCAGCTGCAGAAAATATGTGCTTACTTCATGAAACACAGGAAAAAAAATCCACCTTCTGAGAAAGAAAGGTCCAAAGAYACAAGTGAAAAAATAGAAAAAAGGGAAATAAAAGAGAAAAGGCTAGACCAGAGAAGAATGCATCCTGTTTTTATCCGAAAACTTAYGAAGTGTATCCAAAATTCTATTAAGAATCCGAAAATAAAAACATCCCACAAAATTTTCCAAACTTCTCTAGTAAGTTGATTTARAATGTACAGAATGCTTTATATATTGTGGTTGTGCATAAATACTAAAAATTCATTGTTGTTTTACTCCTCAGCACAATTCATCAGTAGCTTTCCTCATCACAGACTAACGCAACTTTTATTGCAGGTTTCCACTTCCACAGTTCTTCTACTGCTCAATTCGATTTCACACTTGGATGCCTTTGTGTCCATTGGAAACAAATTCAAGAAGCAGAAAATATAAACAAGCTGAAAGGGCAACAGCACCAGTAAATACTGTCCATCCTTATTTTAGGACATTCAGTTTCTTTTACTGGGGTTTTCCACTGTTCTGGGAAGTAGCTCTGCCCTTATTTGTTGAAAGCCAGCAAATTTGCTCCACTTCCTTCTCTGCACCATTTGTGTCTAAACATAAAGGCTCAATTATTAGCAAGCCAATAACAAAATACAGTTACAGTCGTCATACATATCTGCAACACATAGTGYTTTTATGCTCCTATGCAGTATCTAGGAGATAAAAGAATTTGTATTAACAGCTGGCTCAAATGTAAATCAAGAAAGAAAACAAATTATAGGTGGGAAGAGAAGACTCCTTAAAGATCTTCACTAGTAACCGTGAGGTAATTCCAGTGAATTTGCCCATCAACTGCAATGAAGAGAAGGACTGACGGGAAAAGAGAAATCTAGTTGTATGCGTGGGCTCCTAAGCTGTATCAGTGACCAAAAATGCCTTTTCTCATACCAAATTGCCAAGAAAACATCCTGTTTTATTGCAAGATTATTTTGACACTGTGACCTAACATATCAGTACTCTTTGTTGAGCCACACTGAAGACAAAACAGGTTTAGAAACAACTGAAAGGAGAACAAATACAATCACACTTGATCTAGCGTCTGCATATCATTTTTGCTGCACTCTCAGTATCAGCTTACATCTGATGTYGGTTATTTTGTTACAAGGAACCAATTCTCCAGGGCCATATATCACTCCTTCCCTCTGCTGTCACCAGTGAATCCAGAACAGTGTAATTAAAAATTCTCAAAGTAAAATTCATAAAGCSAGAGATATAGTCCTCTGGCTAACGATCCACGGTGCATGCTCCTCCTGCAAAAGCAAGGACTGAACCAACCTCTTGCCTTCTTTGTAAAGTAAAAAAAAAATGRAAGCCCATTTTATGCACATCTTTTCTGCAAAAGATGAAAGAGTACTATTGTCAGCAAACCTACCATTTAAAAAGAAAAATATTTTGTGGATGAAAAGAAAGAAAATATTATGGAAGAAGAAACAGAAGAAATCATCTTTCCAGGAAAACTAAGTAATTTTAATATTCAAATTCATCTCTGCTAATGAGAAGATAGGTAACACACAATTGTGTTTTCACATGCACCAAGCAGAATCTATTATTTAAGCCTGTAAAAAAGCCAGAGGGTTTTAAAGGCAAATAGTGTCCAGTAAGTTATTGATTTAGATATCAAATGGAAATAAAACAGAACTATTATGGCACAACATAGCATAACGCAAAGCCTAGGGTATTACTGTCTGCATACCAATAAGATCTCTTGCAAGCTATATATTCTCTTGGGGGAACACAATACTAGCAATGGAAACACTGCCAACAACAACAGAAAAGCCACTAAAACTTCAAAGTGAATAGAATTGGTACATTTTATAGTTTTTAGCCAAGTTGGCTAAYGAACTGAAGATCTGGAAATGAAGTTACGTGATTACAATGGGTAGACATTTTCCCACTTGTCAAATAAATATCTATAGCACTAGTATTATAACAACACAAAGGAATAGGTATTTTCGATACTAATACAAAGAACCAATGGACTGAAACAAACTGTTGCACAGGCACAGGAAGCCATAAAGCAGAAAGTGGTAAAAATATATCTAAAAAGGCCAAATGTTTCTTTTAAGATCTACCTTTACTACAAAACACAAATTGCACTAAAAACATTAGTGTTGCAACAACCAAGGGTTATAATCAATGACTTTTTCCCCTTCTTCTGGTTCCTTTACCTTCTGTTGCCCTGCCCCATCCCAAAAGAAAAATTATTGGTGATACTCTGAAATTAGAAATAGAAAAAGAAAACAGCAAGAATATAGCTTAAAGAACAGAACTGTAACTTATTACAGCTACATTCTGATCTGTTATTAAGTGTCCAAGAAGCCAATTAAAATCACATCASTTGTGTCTAATGAGCTGCTTCTCCTTTTTCATATAAGAAACAGCTCCAGAGAACAAGCAAGTAGTAGTTATAGCAATAGCTATTCAGACCTCCTGAAAATGAGAACCAACTTAAGTAACCTTATTGCTCAACTGAGGGGAGCTCTTTAATCTCAAACTTCTGACTACTACTTAATTACCTGCCAGACGTCTTGAGCTGCCCCAAAACCTACATGCTCCTTTACAGTGAGCCTCAGGTTTTGGATGAAACATGCAAATCTTGCAATTATTAATGAAGTTATATATCAATACATGAAAGTTGTTAAACTTATCATCATCCCTACTTGCTGACTTCTAAAAAGCTGCCTACCTGCTTTCAATAGCAAGCACTGCCTCCTGCTGTCTACTAAGCAGCTGCAGTCCCTTACCACGACAAACCAAGCATTACTCTGTTTCTCAAGAAATACAATGTGGAACAGTCCCTAAAGAGGCAAATTTTCTATAATAAATCAATACCTTTCAAAAGCACAAATTATCCAAAAATTTCAATATGTTTTATAAATACTGGTTTATCAGAATTGACCTATATCTTAAAATAGTTCAAAAGTGCATCCACCAAGACACTAACAATATAAAACTTGTTGCATATTGTTTTTCGATATTAGCATTCTGGTTTTAAGAGTAAGAAAAAGCCCCAAACCCCATAAAACTAATGCTGAGATTCAAATCTTAAACTCTAGAAATTGTTTTTGGAATCTATCCATAGTCTTAACATGGAACCAATTACTTTTCACTATTGGAAAAGCAATTATATAACTGAAAAATAGAATTTGGAAGCCAACTGATTCATAAAAACTAAAATAATTAGCTCTACGCATTCTATTTCCCAGCTAAAGGTTTAAAGAAAAAAACGAAAGAAAAAAAAAAAGGCAGTACTTTCAAGTTCTTGGCTTTTTCTTGCTATGCTTTGTTTATGTCAATACACAAAGTAGCTTTACTAACTGCAAGATCTAAACTGCAGGCTGCTTACTAAGACTTATTACCCATAGACCAGTATGTTCTCTCTGTGTGCACTGACTACATCTATGGCAATGATTATTTTAGCATTTTCAGTTTAGTATATTCTTATGCTGCTCTCTTAGTTTACAGGTATGCTGTTTGTTACTCTCATTGTTTCCTATAGGTTTTAGTGCAACACAACCAAATGTTGTGTGCATTTCAGTGGATCACCATGGGCTTCATCTGACAAACGAAAGTCTTCAAAATTTTATCTCAAAGGATGTAAAATTAAATATTTAAAGTCATCACAGTTGTCTGTTCCTCTTCTCTTCCTCTCCTGCAATCACTCACTCCTCCACAGTAAAGAGGATAAACTTTCACAGCTCACTGCAGCTAGGCAGCATTCTTCRTCTCCAAGTTGCCTCACTCTGACCCACCGTGGCTGCTCACTTTGTGTTAGCTAGGGAGGAATAAAGTATTTCTACASCAAAGCCAATCCTACCCATCCTCATCAAAGAGCAGGCAGCAATCACGGGTAGGCCAAATAACATCAGTATGTTTCTTACAGAGAACCTCACTTTAACAAGCAGTTAATCAAGATCCAAATTCAGGCAGGAGCCACAATGGGAGGAAAAAAAGTCCATTAAAAAAAAAAAAAAAMAACGCACTTTTGCTTTTCAAWTGAAACACTCTGTTCACATTAAAAGCGTAATTATGAAGCAAACCAGTCATTACAAAGTAGGACCAGAGCATAACTTTATTCTGTAAGCAAGTTATTGACAACATAAGGTAATAAAATTTCTTCAGTGGTAAATAAAGTTCACTAATTATGCAAAATATTGATGACAATTCCTCTTCCTAGGATTTTGGTCTTAAGACTTAGCTCTCAAAACTCCTTCTCTTCTCCATGAGAGGTCTCAAGATGCTTCCTTTTGGCCAACTGGTACAGCAATATATTCTAATTCTCTGTAGAAGACAGAAGTTATCAACAATCATTCTTCTTCTGTAAAAAGCATGTTCAAAGACTTTTCCCTGAGCATTTTTTTTTTCAAGTGGTCATTTTTGGCAGTCAATCTTATAAAAAAACAATAAATATAACAGAAGTGCCAGCTGTTTACCAGACCCTGCTTTCCTGTGCTTTGCACTTCTAAGAACTGTCAGGACACATAGCTGCATTTACGCATTTCACACCACACCTTTTTATTCCACAAAATATTGAACAGTAGCAATCAGATCAAAACAGAAAAAAAGTAGGACAAAAGTGTGCTTTATAGTATGATCATTTGCTAAACCTAAAGACCAGTATAATGAGCAGATTACTGTAATTTGTCTCATCTTCTCCTGTCTCAGGGAATCAGGGATCATGCTTCAAAATGAGTTTTCTCTTACAAGTTTCTCTCAGCTGCTGATATTCTATATTCTACATCCAACACTGYAAACAACTTTGTCTAAGATYTGCAAAACAAAAAAGGTTTTATATTTCTGATAGAAATGCAAAAGTTTAATTTCCAAAATTCTGCATCAAAAAATCAGGGCTAGCCATGACTGATTAGTTTTGAGATCAAATCTTAGTTTTGCCTTGCTTATTACCCTGCTGCAATCTAAACGCAGCACAGAAGATCAGGAGCAGCTCTTAATTTATCACTGAGGGGGAAANGGGGGGGGGGGACATTCTGAGGGTCAGTTACATATATCCACTGCTATAGTATTTTGGAAATCAACTATGTGCGATATATTTCATGCACTTACCTATCACTATCACACAATTCTGTGCTCAAAATGTCAGGGCTTTCAYTGGATTTTTATTTTTGCTGCACCTTTAGAAAATGCAGTTGTGTTTTTTACATCCAAATATTGCTTCTCGGGAAAGGCAGTTCTACATGATTAAATGTTTCTAGGCTTCACTAAGCAGAGAAGAATCAGATGTAGGTATCTGAAATTGCCATGATCACATAAACTTTAATCTGTGGAAAAAATATAATCCCTCAAACCCAAAATAAAGCAAAAGTAGCTACTCACAGAGCTTTCAGTCAAGATAGGGGCTTCAGAAAAAAAGACCTTTCAAGCACATGCACAAATAGCCCACAGTACCAGCAGCCAGTAATATAAGCAATACAGAACGAAAACAGAACTGATATATATTAAGATAAGATTTTTGCATCGCAGCAATAGTCTGAGACTAATCAACCATGGTCAAAGCTCTAATTTCCTTGTTCTAACAGAGTATAAAAGGTATAATGCACCYCATTACACTTAAATATCATTCCCCTCTCATCCAAAAGACAAGTGCACATCAGCAAGTTTCAACCACCAGCTCATCTATCTTTCAGAACTCAGGTACACTAAGTTCTACGAAGGATGAACATGCATTTCCTGAGTCTCACATTATCAAAGTAAGTTTATATAAACAAAAATATACTTTGAGACTTTAAACAAATATGTGCAAGTGATCCAAATGAAGATGCTGGCCTAAGTTGTTCTCTACTTCCAGCAAAGGAGACCAACAAAAACTTTTTTGGGGGGACAGATTGATGGTAAATAACTAAACAGCAAAAACTAGCAATGATAATATTAAAAAATAGTATTTTTGATGCTGAGATTTCAGGTAACATTCAAAAGAACAAGTGTCTAGAAATGACTATCAGATAAATCATTACAGCATCTCAGTTCTGTCACTCTGTATTAGATCAGTGATCACCCATCAGTTACTGGAAGCGTGGCAGAGCAAAACATCAAATAAAACTACTATCCTCATATTTTGCTAATGAAAGAATGCTGCTTTTAATATGAGAAAAATGGAACTACAGKCTAAAATGTGAGAGAATATTATAAAGTATAGAAACATGGTTTTGAAGACTCTCAATGCAAAAAGACCTAAGAATTCTATCTTCCTCATTTTCTCTTCTCAAGCAAGTGATTGCTATGACTGGGGCTTTAATGAGTTAAATAGCCTGATTCTTTTTCATTTTTTGAAAGTGTTAATAGAATTTTTAAAGTATTCATAGCCTATAAACTTCTGTGTAGTTAGTATTCAAAGCAATTTGCCAAACAGCAAATTATTAARCAAAGTTGTACATTTCTGCCATATGTTATTTCAACTCAAATCGTTTACACTATTAGAGTCAGAATAACTGTTTTGCAGACTTTCAAATAACTAGCACATCTTAACAGTCCATCCAAGAAGCAATGCCAGCCCTAAGGAATGATTTTCTAGCTCTGGAGACTACAGTCCAATCCTTCTGGCTGCCAGATAAATTGGGCTCAATCTCAGCTGCAGAGAGGTCCTTTAGTAGTCCTAAATCCAGATAAATCAGGCTCAATCCCAGCTGCAGACAGGTCCTTTAGTGGTCCTAAGAGCCTGCTCCTCCCTATTTTAAAGGGCTGTAAATAGTAAAAACACATACAGCCAATCAAGCCTTTTAATATTTAAAAATACTGCAGCATGAAAGATTTTATTTATTTATTATTTAAAGATATGATAGAGCATCACACAAAAAAAGGCACATGTACTGGTAGCAATTTTGAGTCTACCATCCCTCCACCCAATGAGACATTTGGCAATAGAAGTTAGTCAAGTAACTATTAYTTTTAAACATGAAGACAGGTCTCTCTTGAAAGGGAAGCATGTACAACAGAAGTTACCAGGGAGTCACAGCATTAATGGGATGAGCAAAATCAAATTCATGACAAGCGATGAACTAGGAAGGATGATGAGCATATGATAGAGCAAACAAAGAATTTCACAGTACATATTTCTTACTTCAAATGTATGACAGACTTGATTTGAATTAAAATATATCTGTATGGCAGACATCATTAGAAACTGAATGGTTACATTCAGAAGTAAAGATGAATTTATTATTTTGTTCCTGTTCTCATTTCAAGATTTAGTAGATGACATAAAAAATTGGAYCAACTGTATCACATCTTAATACAACACAATTACAGCACACAAAGGCTCAAGAGAAGTTAAGAGCACATGCTAAATTTGTTTCTATCACTATTTGTCTCAGTTCAATTCCAAATTAACTTTGCCTTGTTCTCCCTCATCCAAGCAGACATGCCAAAGCCCAAACAAAGCAGAGAGGTCCCTACAAGGAGTTCTGCCCAGGTTAAAGCAAAAATCAAGAGATTTGGGTGTGGTTTGTAACAAAGTTTTTGTTTTCCAGGCTACCAAMTGTTATTCAGTAACAAAGGATATCAAGTAAATTTCTTAATTAGAGAAGACTTAAGGGTAATTTAACAGACATGCATGGCTCACAGCACGGGCTGAATAGAGGCAGCTTCTTTGCATTGCTTGACCTAAGCTGTAACAGGTTTTTCACCCACTACATCTGCTACGTCCTCTGCAAGTTCACTAGAGGTTCATCTGGTTGTGCTTATAGTGCAGTTTGAAATTTAAGTAGCAGCTCATATGCCAAAACAGTTGGACAGCCTTATGCTTTTTTTCAACAGTGTGTATCTTTTGGATTCTGCTGCATTAATATATTAATAGTGCTTTCGGAACCTTACAGTAAATGATCACCATGTGCAGCAGGAACTCTCGCAGAACTCCGATGATGGAAAAGATATAACATCTACAAAATGCTACCTTATTTTTTTCTCCTTAAGCACTGACTTCCAAACCCAAAACACATCCAACTCTCTGGAACCAAAAGCTCACATTAAAAATTGCCATTTTTTTTTTCATAAAAGCATAATTTTCCAGAACACAGAATATCCAATAGCTCTCAATGAATTAAGGGGAGAAAAAAAAAGAAGAAAAAAGAAAAAGAGAGATGTTACTCAYGCTTCCCCTAAAGTATCCTCATAAAACTTCTTTGACAGGTGATGGACTCTACAGTTACAGACACATACACACATGCTGATAAATTCAGAAATATAAATGGGCTCAGCTGCATCCAAGCAAGTCTGCAGGGTCAGCAAATGCCCCATGAGAACTTGAAGAATCTGCACTGCTGTTCCCCCTCTAGGGTTGTACTGGCAGTTAGATTATTGTCCAAACCCCTAAACCATGCAGATTTCAGGGCAGTTCTGGTCCTTCTTGTGCTACTGGTTGAAACCAACTAGAACAACAATGTTTCTTAAATATTTTTGTTGTCTTTTACAAATTCATCCCACAAAATCTGAGCACTCATGCTCCTCTCCTAATTAAGAATATGTACAGCAATTATGAAAAGGTAGGAAAGAAATACTTATCTTCCCTCCCAATACAGGGCTCTACCTGAGAACAAACACATTTTTAAAACCATCTTTCAAAATACAACTTTTTTCTTTTGGGCAACAAGGATACTAACCYTTGCTAAAAGCCTTAGTTGTTAGAAATATACTTTAAAGATATCATCTCCTTAGAAACCTGAAGAGTTTGGGAACAAAAATGCCATCTCAGTAACATATTTAATGTCATCAACAATCTACAAAATAATTTTATTAAATGAATACATTGAATATTAATAATTCAAATCTACATTAGATTTAAGAGTTAAATTTGGCTTTTCAGGCCAAAGCTGAACAAATCTATTTCTTTTCTTTAGGCAAGTTAGTATCTCTATGAAAGTTAAATGGTTAAACTTGTTTTGTCTTAGCCATGCTACAAGATAGTATTTTTGCATGTAGGAAAGCTGATAATAACATAAAAATTTCAAGATTCTTTTTTTTTTAACCAAAATTGAGTAACATAAGATATTCATTTAATTAAGATAAAGCAAGTGCTAAGATTACAAGCAGCTGTACAGCAATACAATTAGTGTTCTCTAAGCACAACTGCATCAACAACTGTTATTTACTGAGGCAGAAACTGTATTCTTTTATGTRGGTCAAATAGAAGCAGAAGAAAAACTGAAAATATGTGCACAAGTGTGTATGTGTGTATGTGTGTGTGCACGTATGAGTGTAATCAATGCAAGAATAATGGCAAACACCTCTTAAAGGGTAGCAATAGAGCTGTCTTTAAAGAGAAAAGAAATCTTTATGGAAGATTGAACCTGCAGCTGTAGTATCTTATTTACATAAGCTAAATCCTCCCACACACATTCACCTTTCCTCTTCGTACATCACATGTATAACACAGCATCACTGATATAACACAGCATGACAATATTTTGATGAAAAACTTTCATAGAGATACTAACTTGCCTAAATCAGAGAAATTGATTTGTTCAGCTTTGGCCTGAAAAGCCAAAATTAACTCTTAAATCTGATGTAGGGTGGCAGCAGCTGATCCTTGACAGCCAAAAGCAGTTACATGTCACTCCAAAAGCATGTGCCAATGGTATTTGCCACTTCATATTCTTGGCATCATCTCCAACACACAGGCCTTTCCTTTAATCATGTACAGAGTGAAGAGACTTAAAAATCCAACTTAGAAAAATCTTCACATGTAGCCACCAAGTAGCTAACTAAGTATTGTAAATCTGCAATAATTATTATAACTTTTGTGAGGTAGAAACACACAAAATATTCTTCCTTTTAGGAGATAAAGTAAAGCAATTCTCAAGAAAAAAAAAGAAATTTTTTTCAGTAGGTTTCCGTTTCTAGAGAAGACACCTCTATTCTCAGCAGGAAAATAAGCTACTAGACTTCTGAAGTCAAGACTGTACAACTACTCATCAATCATTTCTAAATAAATGACAACTGAAATCAAAATGCAAGCTTTCCTTCTGCTCAGACATGAACAATAAAGGATGGTTATATCATTACACAGCTATTCCAGATCTACTGACTAGAAATATAAGGAAGTTTACAGGAAAACGTCCTTTGTATACATATATATAAATATATTAAAAAAAAAAAGCTTCCTCCTGAGTAGCATAAACATGCTTAAACTTATATAAAAGTCTAAATTGTATCTACTATATCCATATGTATCCCTATATAGAGAGAAATAGAAATATATATACTTTAGAATAGAAATCATCTAGTTCTCTTATTAAAAAAGAACTGCTGCTCATATTACTTATGCTTATTCTGCATTTTGCATCTCCAAACAGTGTTTACTGAAACTGGTAAATCAAATGTAAAGCCAACACAAACAAAAAACATTTCCAAGTGGTTTATTGAAGTTACTCTAGCTAACAAACAGAAATGGCCTTCCTAAATCATGAAGAGGGCCATCTTCGAAGGGTTATTTCTGGCACGAGTCATTTTCTACATTCCAAACTAGAATGGAATATCAAGAGTTTCTTGGGATACCTTTCAGTACCTCTTGCAAAACTCCAGCCTTACTAGGTCAGTGCCCCACCACTTTCTCCTTCCCTCTATTAATGAATTATATGAAGGTTACATAATGAATGTTAAATTAGCATCTTCACACAAAAATCTTCACAGTATTGAAACAGAACTAAGTTATGAACATCATTACTATTAAATATTTTATGAGTACTTGTTAATCCAACTTCAAAGTAACTATACTCAACAGTCCTTTGGGCACAGTCCAAAATAATAATGCTGCTATTGAGTGAATAGTATGTCAGTCTAGGTAAACTTCTAGACTGAATCTTATATAAATATTTACATATCATTCAAAAAGAAAATACTGCAATGCTCTGTCTTTCAATGATACCAAAAAATGTGAGCAGTCTTGTAATTACTGCCTTCCAGCATCTCTTTCTCAGGTGTATGCACAAAGAAGCATTTAAGGTGAGCGCCTTTAAAACTTTTATTCTAAAAATTATTTCTCCCTCTTTAATACTTGGATTTGCACAGAGCAAAATGAACAAAAAACTTCTTGCATTCATCTTGGACATGGAGAGGGCTGCAGTCAGCTATTAGAGCTTACAGCAAAATCCCCAAAGCAAATTTCTGCAAATAGCAGTATTTCATCTGTGAATTCAAGACTGCTTTTGTTTCCATAACCTTTTCTTTTTTATATTAGCTAAATGATATATTCTGTTATAGCCTGAATTATTCTATTAAAAATTCCATCTTTTAAAAACAATTATTTTTAATTAAATATTATGATTAAAATAACCTGTTTTAACATCTTCAGAAAAAAGAAAATTTGCAGGTAAGTGCTCAGTAACATTTAATCATGGAGAAAGTTAAAAACTGTATGCRGACGAAACACTGTGCCTAGTTCTTATCACCAGCATTCCTTTATAGGTAGGCCTAGAGATGAGAAATTACTTGCCCAGTGTGTTGTAGCAGGGTAATTCAAAGCCCCCAAAAAGATTAATTTTCCTGAYGTACAATTCAGTGTCATATCCTAGTCAGCAATCGTGATTTCCTTAAGTGTAACTAYTACCAATTACTACACCATTTCACATGGAAGATTTCAGACCTTACAGTAGGACAAGCAAGAATGGTTTGAACTTAAAGCCTTAACGCCAGAACAGCTGCTAACTAAGCCGAATGTGGTGTCTTTTACGCACCATGTGCAAACGTGTACTCTCCTGTTGGAAYAGTCTCCAGCTGCCCGAGCCAACTGAGGCTGCTGAAATGATCTGCTCACTTATCTTCAGAGCATGAAATAAGATGCCACTACAAAGCTGTATGTTAAACAGTAATGGAGAGACATTCTGGGATTAGAAACTGGATCCAATAGCCATGGAGAGTTTCCGAGAGAGGGTCGTGAACTAAGAGACTAATCTTTAAGCTATCAATTCATACTCAACTGAGGTTAYGCTGGGAAAGCTCCTGATGAGAAGGAAATGGAAATAAAGTCTTCTGTAATGAGAGGTTTATGCCAAGAAAATGTACTAAATGACCTCAAGAAGAGATTTGCTAACTCAGGGCATTTTTTAAAATATGTTTTATGCATTGCCAGCCTGTCTCACACAAAAAAAAGCATTTCAGAATCCGTCTGCTTTCAGATAATTAGGATGTGAGACAACACGCCAGGGAATCAGTTTCGAGATGARTCCAATTTTCTTTAATCCATCACAGAATCTCTCTCATTTTCAATTTTTCCCCCAGTACTTTGTAAGGGGGGGAGAAAGGGGGTCTTATATATGAATTGTGTTTAACTGATGATGGTTAAATACAGTACATGTTGCTGTCCAATAAAAATGTTACTTTAAGCTTTCCTGTAAAAGTTCTTTGGAATCAAGGAATAGTTTTCAGGTTGTTAATTTATATAAAGTGGCATAACAACTTAAGAACTTTTTTCAAAATTGTGGAGTGTAAAATAAAAACATAAAAGCTAGGTTAACAGAACATACAGAACGTAGTAGTTCTTTGTAATTTCCCTCTGAGAAGTGTATATGGCAAAGAAATTCTATGAAAATCTCATTTCAGTAAGATATCTAAGTCATCTTCTTTAGAAATATCAAGTTTCAAAAAGTGATTACAGCTTACTGATGTGTYTGATCATCAAAACAGATTAATTTCGGACTACTGTGATTCTTAGGGTTGTAAATATCATTTAAGAGAAATTTTGCCCTTCATCTCTCCACAGGTAAAGATGATTCCCTCACCTCTTCAAAAGCTATTTATACACTTATTCATATTTGCATTTAGTAAGAACACTAAGAATATTCTGGGTAAACATCCCTTC
Source organism: Rhea americana (assembly GCF_003343005.1). NCBI lineage: Eukaryota > Metazoa > Chordata > Aves > Rheiformes > Rheidae > Rhea > Rhea americana. Next base: position 2,849,202 of record NW_028187188.1, on the reverse strand, counting down.
AGTTTCTGTGTACAGAACACAGGTCCTCCCCTTACAACTGGCAATATTCCGACAAAACAGAATGAAACAAAACAATGCGCAAGTGCACAAATGAACTACTGGAAGACGCTCTGCTCCAAGACCTCAAAGAAAAAATTATCCAAGATGCTGACCTATTTATCTAGCTACTTTTATGCCCCCTTCTCCCCTCCGCCTTCATCCCATGGTCAGACACAAGATTTGCTGAGTAATAATGAGGAAAAGCTGAGACAGTTGGGCCTGTTCAGCCTGGAGAAGAGAAAACTGAGGGGGGGGAGGGTGATCTTATCAATGCATTTAAGTATCTGAAGAAGGGTGTAGAGAGGAAGGCGCCAGACTCTTCTCAGTGCTGCCCAGCAAYAGGACGAGAGGCAATGGGCACAAACTGAAACACAGGAAGTTCCATCTGAACAAGAGGAAAAACCTCTTTACTGTTAAGAGTGACTGAACACTGGAATAAGTTGCCCAGAGAGTTTGTGGGGTCACCATCCTCAGAGACGGTCAAAAGCCATCTGGACAGGGTCCTAGGCAACTTGCTCTAGGTGACCCCACTCAAGCAGGGCAGTTGGACTAGATGATCTCTAGAGRTCCCTTCCAAACTCAACCATTCTGTGATAAAAAAAAGAAAAAAAAAATAAAAGAGTCAGAGACATTCAAGAGGAAGAATGTACAAGAAGATCCAGAAGCAAATTCTTTGCTGGTCACATATTGTTGTTAATACACCTCAGTGTGTTAGCCTGTGAGCCTCAGTGGTAGAATTACTGAAGTAATTAATTGCCATAGCAAAATAAATAGACATACAACGGAACAAATGAATGATTGAGTTGCTCCTCTTCTTTTCTCATCTGAATTGCTTGAACCAAGGACTTATTTTAAATAGGATATTGAAAACTGAAATTGCAAACTACTCTGTATATTAACAATAAAAAAGTAAGAGAATACTGAGATGTGAAACAGTTACTATGTGCTGCTGCTCCTGAAAGACGCATCATTTTTAGGACTGTTTCCTTAGAAGCAAATCTGTTGGAAGCAACATTTAAGAAGAAACAGAACATTAACTTGACTTCCTTTTGTGTTCATYGGTCACCTGATATTACTGTRTATMTTCCAGAAGCAGACCATAGCTTGCCTTACAGGCAGCTGTCTCTTACAAAACTGAACAAGGATCCATCACACCGAGTTTGGTCATCAGGAGCGCCAATGACTGCCATGCCCAAAACCACAACAACAATGAATTATGAGTTTCTAACAATACTGTATTTATAAGTATTTGCCAGAAGTATAGAGCATGCTTAGACAAGTACCTTTTAAATATAGGCTTGTATGCTTCAAYAGTTTAGGAATACTCCAATAAGTATGGTGACAATCTCAAAATACTTGAAGAAGTCATTCTACCCAAGCAAAGCAGCACATTTTTATTAGGCTCAGTAAGTGCTTTCCTCTCATTCTGTCTATCCGATGTATCACACCAACTTGAATTACAGAGACTACACATTAAARTGGGAAATATCTGCTTACAAAATGCTGTATGCCTGCTATGGACTTAAGTATTRGAAGTCTCTATGGGTCAAGAAGTATGGAGTCAACTAATGAGTTTATTATTTAACACCACACTCTGAACACATTAGAGATTAACTTCTTACCTGGGACTCTGTTCCCTCWCTGGTGTCCCTCCACTACAGTTTCAAAACAAATAAACAAAAACCCACCACACAAACTGGAACAGTTCTCTGAAGAGAARCTTGAGGCAGACAAGAAGAAATAAAGGAAAGCCAAGTGAGGAAAGGCTTTCTAGCTACACTTTATTACAGATAAACTGTCTTAGCTGTTCAAGAGATCTACCAAACAATATTCACATTRCATTCATGCATAGTTAAGACTCCTCGCAACTGCTACAGAGAATTGCTTTTTTTCCCCTCAGATTCTCCTCTCAACTTTTTTAAATACACTTTTAAAAAGATCAAAAGGCTTGAAAGAAATGGAGTTGTTTAACCTACAGAAAGAAAATGGGAGACTTGATAACATTCTTCAAACACAAAGTTGGTATGAGRAAGGGACTAAACTGTTCACCAGGTCCACTGCAGATAGGAAAAAAAAGTGAGGAAGATTTAAGTTAGACATTTGGAAAAACTTCAAGAGTAAAGCACTGAACAGATCGCCTGTGGAGGCTGTGGTATATCCATCAGTGGAAAGTTTAAAAAACAGGTTAGACAAACATCTGTCAGAAATGATTTAGGTATTATAGATGAGAAGGTACTTAAGATCTTTTGCTGCCCTTCTGCTAAACCAGTATTACAAAACCAGTAATATTCCCCTCTTTCATATCCCTGTGTTACTTAACTTTTACAAGGATAGGTTTTACTATGTATTTTTAAGTGTGATATTGTTACATATTCAAATGTGATCATTTAGGAGAAGACATCAAAAGATTTGCTAACAGACAGGATAAATAAACTGCCTGTGAAGTGAAACATCAACTCGTTAATTTTACACTCACTCTGGTGGAATGGGCATATAAATTAATTTGCATTAACTGGCCAGAGCACCTATCCACAGCCCTCATTTAAATTCTCATCCAGGCAGCTCATTCCTTTGCTTCAGCTCCAGGCTCACAACCATCGACTCATTTACATGTCATTTTACTGACTGTTCCTCACTGATATGATGCTGATAAGCAGACCATAACATACTGCAGAGGACGGACAGGAGAAAACACCTCTCCACTGTGGGAGGCTACCATCTCAATCCTAGGAGGAAGAGGAACCCACTAATACACTGGGCTGGAGGTGTATCTCATTGCTGGTGTGAGCAGGAGAAGAGACTGATTAAACAGTCCTGTAAGGGCCCTTATAGCTTGCCTGGCACRCCAAAGGCATGAGATACCTCAACCCCAGCAAATCAGTGTCAGTCCCTGTTCCTGCAGGAAACTCAGCACCACACATCTATGTTTGACTATGGTTACAGATGAAAACAGACTAAAATCCTATAAAGTCTCAACAGAGGTATTTTTATTAGACAGGTATTTCCACCCAAAAGTCATTTTCTTATCATTAAGCCAATCTAAATCCATTTTATGATTGATGTCCTTATTACATAACACTATTTTTTAACCCAAAGAGAGAGAAACAGGTTGTAGAATTTTATATTACAGTTGTATCAACTTTATCAGTACAACTGCAGTCACAGGGAAGGATGACTTTTTTTTTTCTTGTTTGTTTAAAAAGACATTTTTGGACAGACTATACTGATTGGTAAGATAGAGGAACAGAAGAATTAACCTGCATTTTATTCTTATCTGATTTTCCTGATATTTGAGCAAGGATGGGTGACAGGCTAGCCAGCCTGTTGTCACTATCCACACCCTTTTTAGGCACAATTTTACAGTCTTTATTTTCCTCTGGAATTTCATCTGTATGCCAAGTCTCATTCTGGATTTTCTTTAAAAGGGCACCTCTACAAGGCAATCAGAGCAAGAAAGGTATCATCAGTATTCCTGCCATCTTTCTTGCTACCTTTTTCAGTATCACCATAATTCTCTTGCCAACTTCTACATCAATAGAAGACATTGTAGTAGTCACCTTTTAATAGCCTTACAAGTACATAGTGCCTTAGCTACAAAGAGRTACATACTGAAGACAGTGAGAAAGTAAGAGCTTGAACTGTCTTCCTTATTACATACTACATAGTAGGAAAGCATTCTACAACCTGGATAACTAACATACAGGAACAGACTGAGATTCCATAACTGCCACCACTGCAAGCTGCAAAGAACTATTTAAGCAAACATTTGCTAAGAGTAGTTGAGATACAGTTCTGTGACATGTGAACAGGATAAATAACATGAGGTCCTCTTAAGACATGTTTCATCAGTCTAAGAAAACAATCAGTCTTTACAGTTCCGTATACATCAACAGCATTCTTAAAAACAGCAGATAGGTTACAGTACTCTTACTAATTTAATTCTAACCAGATGAATAATTGGCACTCTATCTCTAAAGTCATAATGCAGAAGTATATTTTCTTGTTCTCCAGAAAAAAAGAAAAACTTTAATTGATGACTTAGTGGTCTGCGGTCACCAAGCCTAGTCAGGGAATCATTCTTCACTCAAGAAATTACTTTTAAAGAAAAGCACCCTTTCCCAAGCACAAAAACAAAATAAAAACGTTTTGTTCAGGAGGCTGCTTTGAGAAGTACTCAAATATTTTCAAACCCATATTAAATTATGGGTAAGTATAGCTTCCATTACACAGGAAAGAAAAGCTATCAGGGAAACTTACTTGCTACTGTTTAAAACTAAGGTAACAATGGAAAAGAAAACTAAATATAGATCTCTTCCCCTCCCCAACCTCCACCACCACCCAGAAACCTGCAAGCACTACAGGAAATCTAACAAAGGAAATGTTTCTTAGTAATGGTAATGAGAACCATGCAGATAACTGTTTAGAATAAGAATTATATAGAGGTTACTGGGTTTCTCTGAAGCCCTGGATTTTTTTCCCCCAGCATTCTAATTAAGTGCTCTCATGACAGACCTTAAAACTAMGAGAGAATATGAAAACCTGTCACAATGGCAGCAATCAGTCATAAAAATCRTAACAGCACAAAAAAACAGGAGAAGCTATTTACTTTGCTCACCTCTGATATTCCTAGGAGCAGCCTTTTAWGCTAGCTATTCAGCTTGGCTACATTGATTAGCACTTGAAATTTTGTAAGTTTTAGAGAACACTTCTTTAGAAGATACAAAGGAGAAGGAATTCTGCACATGGCAGCTGCAACACGCAGCCATCAGCTTCATAATCAGAAAACTTCCAAAATTTTATGGTACATAACAGATTCCTCTTCTTGCACATTTCATCAATGCCAGCTGCTTTACACTTATTTATTAATATAGACATTTCTCGTAGTTTTACACATTCACCACACTCTATACRTTCTCTGAATTCAGCCAAGTTCATCAACCTTAAATTTTCTATTTTCTTTGTCATCTACTTGTATCATCAAGTACTTTGCCCCTCCCAAATTCATACAATCTGTATAATAATATTGAGAGAAAAACATTACATTGTCCAATTTAGCTAATATAGCACAGTACTTGACTAGTGAAGTTCTGGCTGATCATTCCTATCAAATCTCTRTTTTCCAACAGAAATGCGAGGAAATAAAGGGCAGAAAAGAAATAAAAGGATTCTCCTCCYCCCCATGAAATATGAATATATTTTATAGCAAGGATTAGTAATTGCTTAAAAGGAAATAAAAAAGTTAATGTATTTTAATATTAAATTCCTTTAGCAACCTAAAGCAACAGAATGGTAATATGTGTTGCCTGTACGATTCTAACAGTTAGAACACAGTGTACCATAAATATTGCATATTTATGGTACCATTACATTTATCATACCACTACATCACTTTAGTAAACTAGAAATGGTAGAATAGAGGAAAAAAAGCATATGGGTATGCTGAGGGCAAATATTATACGGCAGCATCTGAGAATACGTTATCACATCTACATTTAATCAACATTCACTGGTCACATATTATAACTTCTACTTTAAGCTGTGATCAAGACAGAAAATATTTACTGTTCAAAGAAATCCACAGCAATGGTATGAGAAGCCTCATACTCCTGAAGTCCTGTGCRCTCATGAGGATTCATAATGGAGGTGAGATTTGAGGCCACCTGAGAGCTCGATTTTCATTTTTTCATTTCACCCTTGGTCTAGACATGTCTTAGATATAATTCATCTCCCATTTTGCATCTCAACAGGTTTTTTTTCTTGCTAATTAAAGATCTAGTCTTCATCCTGATGCCATTATTTGAGTTCTCATTGCCAGAATGCACCACCTATCTCTGCTGCTTCATAGGGCATTCTCAGAAAGGAACAGAATAACGTGGTTATTATTTCATTTTAATGTTTTGCAAAAGCAGAAAAATTGGTAGTTTTTTAATTTGATTCCACTGCTAATTAGTAAGTTTACAAACAGGAGCTGCAATTTTAGAAGTAGTCTGTAGATTCCAAAAGAAAGCACACAAATCAATTATTATTTTTTAWAATACAGATATATTAAAATACTTTTGTATTAGTTGTGCTAGTTTGTTATATTTCTATATGCTATTTTTAAAGCTTCATGCTGACATAAACAATTGTACTGTGTCTCCATATATTACAGACTAATATAAAAAAATTAAGAAAAAGGTGGTGACTTTCCACTTTAGTCCTAACTCAGTTTAAAAAATAAAATAAATAAATAAATAAATAAAAATACAGATCACAAAACAGTAAGGCTTCTATTGACTTCATGGAAGAAGAAACAAACAAAGACAACAAGATTAGGAGACGAACTTTTGAAGTCTGATCAAACTTATTGTCATGTCCACACCACATAAGTTTCCAATTCACAATATCAAACATACAGCACACATTTTGGTGATAAATATTACAGTTAGAGGCATATACTTCAACATTCTTTAAAATAAGACTTCATTCTTCAAAAACATGATTCTACAAAGGACACTAAGCAGACAATTTCAGAAAAGGCATGACCAAAAAAGGGAGGAATACCATAAATATGGCTTGCATGATGTTGCATTACTACCATGACATTTTGTAGTCTTCCTTGTATGAACATCTCCCAAATCAGACAGAAGAAGAAAAGTTTGTGGGCTACTTTGGACCTTCTTTGATAAAGAGGCCCCAAGTTAGCCTGACATTGTTCATTCAGTTACAAGATTAGATTTTACTTATGTTAAAACAGCTCATTCACCACTTCCTGCATTAAATATTTCAATTATTTTTTTTTCAGAATGTTCTCCTACTCACACATGCCTCAGAAGCYTCAAATCTTAAAGGCTACAGCTAACTTAGACAACTCAAGAATCCTATTATTTCTAGTCTGATGCGTTATTTTCAGATTTGCACAACATTTTTCCAGGCAAAGTATTTTATATAATTCCATMCAAACTGTCCACTGCTTTCCATCTTAGGAATGAGAAACTGTTTTATTTACCATAAAAAAACGTAAAAGAAGCAAATAACCCTATGATGTTGTGTGAAAAAGACAAACAAGCTTCATATTTATGATTGGGAAAATACATTCCTGAGACCACACTTCCTGAAGTTAATTGTAAAAGTCATTTTGACTGAAATCACTCTGCTTTCAATATCTTGTAACTTTGGGCTTCAGGCTGTTAAAATGTAAAGGCAACCCACTTTTTTTTTTTTTGATAAATTCTTCAGTCATCAGAATTCTGGYAATAAAAATGTATTGTTAACCTGTAACATGGGAGGCACAGGGATACAATAATGAAGTCATGCTGACAGACAAGGAAAGATCCTTCAGGYTGACTACAAAAATACGTAGCTGATTATCTGATAAAAATTAATTAAATTCTAAGTATCTGCCACTCATTTGTAAGGTATACATTCTCAAGTACAAAAAGCATCATGTTCATTTTAACAATATCCAGTATAAAAATATATCTTTAGGGAGTTTTTGAGTAATTTTTACAGATTTGGGGTTTACTTTCCAACAAGTTTTCCAAATTATGTATTATTATTTAAACATAGTTAGACAATAATTTAGTAAGTGAACAAAAAGGGCATATAAAACCAGAATTATGTATTTGATCACTACTGCTTAGAATTACTACTGGTTTTATTCAAGCGTCATGAATCACAAGTGTTTGTGAAGAGCAAAGACCTCAACTACTAAAAAATCCAAATTAAAGAAACAGAAAGAGCCTGAAACACAAGGACAACTTAGTATCTACCCTGCAGTAGTGTTTTCTTTTTTAATACTATTTTTTCTAAACTCAGCACAAAAGCATTAACTGATAAGCTCAGGATATACAGTGTTTCAGTAACACTGCTGTATGACTCTTAAATGAGCAAAGAGTAAATCATATACTTGTCCCTTTTATCTAATCCACACGTATCCTTGTACAGACCTGTGATCTCTATGTTATGTTTTCACAAACATCTCCACTGAAGATAGGCTGAAGACAGAGTTWCATATTGTTTGTCACTCACTGAAATCTGTGCGCAAACCTGAAGAACCTAAAGGCACACTGTGTGCCAAAATAGRGAAGTTATCTATTTTTCAAGTAATACCAGTAGTTTAAACGCCAGTTGCAGTAAGTACCCCACGCCTATGGCTTCCAGGCCAYGGCTGCATTCGCTTCAGCAGCCCCTCACCAGGCCGCTTCCAATCTGCCGCCTCAGCGTGAAACTCGGCCGAACACGGGAGCCCCGCGGGCTCCCGCAGGACCCCTCCGCCGGGCCCGGAGACAAGCGCGCGGTACGAACGACGCAGCAGCGGCCCCAGCGCTCTCGTCCCCCCTCCACGGCCCTGCCCCGACGACGCGGCCTGGGCTCCGGGCCGCCATGACGCACCCCCCCCACCCCCGCCGCCTCTGGGACCGCGGCCGGCCCTCGCGGCCCCCCGAGGACGCGGAGAGGCTCCGCGACCCGCCTCCCAGCCCCGGGGGCGAGGGGTGGGGGTCGGTCGGACCCAGACTGAGGCCCAGCCCGGAGCCCCCCCGGGGAAACACTCACATGAACCGGCGGGAGCCGCCGCCGCCGCCGCCGCCGCCGCCGCCCCCGCGCGCCTCCGCCCGCCGCGAGGAAGGACCCCGCTCACAGGGCTGCCCGCGAGGGCGCCCGCCTTTTGGAAGAAAGCGCCCGGCAGAACCGCGTTTCTCCCAGCGAGTGCGTTGTTTCTCGGGAAAAAGCACTCGCGAGGTCGTTCTCTGAGTACCCGTGCGSCAGGGAGTCATGCAGAAGAAAAGGGCTAAACTTTGTGGGTTTTTTTTTAAGTGTACTAAGACAGAACTAAAAGGGAGCTCAGGCATCGCGCTAGGCGCCTCTTCGCTGGGGTCCTCGTGGAGGCCGGCGGTGGGGTGACGTCACGGAGCGGCGAGGGCCCCCGCGGGCGGGGTGTGGAGGGAGACCTCGGTGCGGCGGCGGCGGCTGCGGAGGTACCGCCGCCCCCGGGACCGGGACCGGGACCGGGACCGGGACCGGGACCGGGACCTGCTCCTGCTCTGCCCCTGCTCTGCCCCGCGCGGGGGGCCAGGGCCGAGCCGGCCGGCAGCCGCCGCCGCCGCCCGCAGCAGGGCTGACGGGAGCTCCCCCGCCCCTCCCCCACTGCGCCCAGCCGCCGCGCGAGTGGCCGTTAGTAACGGTCGTGCTGAGGGAGGCACTGTGCGGAGGGGCGCGGCGCGGCGCGCGCGCTCCCTCAGCCGCGCCTGCGGGGGGGAGGGTTTCAAAGGCGGCGCCGGTTGGGACCTTTTTGGACTCGGGGTTGCCGCTCCGCTGCTCAACGGGTAGTTTGGGTGGGGGCGGACGGGCGAGAGGGTATCTTAGAGGTTGCCAGGATCACCTAAGGTTGCCAGCTTCTCAAGCAGCTGTTTGGCAAACCGGTTAAAGTTCTTGAGCGTGTGTGATTAACGTGTGAATTAAACAGTAACAAGCTCAGTCTTTACACGTGTAGGAACATTGATACAGCAGGACTATCAGCCAGCTGCAGCCGAGTGATGCTGTAGTAAAAAGGTAGATGCAGCAGACTTGAGAGAAATTATATCTTTAATATCAAGAGATATGACTAAAAGGTTTTTTGATACATTATAGTTAGATTGTATATGTTTCCTCTATTCTATCCAGATGTTGATTGCTTTTTTTCCACCTTTAACTAAAGGTTCTAGCTGACAATCCAAAACTTGAGATGCCCCATAAGTCTTATTGATTCTTAAGGCTGGCTTGTTAAGCRGGAACATCTTAATCTACTAATTTTGTGAGATAATGTTGTAAATGCCCTGAAAAATGGCATTAACTCTTTTCTTATCGCAATATCCAAATAGGAGAAAAAGGCTGTCCTGTATGTATGATAAGATTCAGTAGTACTGCTAAGAAAGAGCCTTTGCTCTAAGAAAGTCTTTGCTGATGCCTATGTTTCGTTTGAGTAAAATGCTACTTGATTTTTAGAAAAAGGAACTACTGTTTCATGTTTTCATGAAATATTCCTAGAAGCATTGTCACCTGTGCTAGTCATTTGCCAGAACAGTCACCTGTCTGTTTTTTCCTACAATATCTGTCTTCATTGAAAACTAAATACTGACATTGTAGCCCTTTCAAAATCTGTTTTGCACCATCTACAGATCCCAAACTGAGTAACAATATTATAATGAAAATTGACACATTTATTTATCCTTTTACTGAATTGGTGTAGCTGGCRTACAAAGAGAAGTGTTTAGGCAAGTCATATTTACATGTAGAATTTCATACAGGAAATTCTGGTTTTGTTATATGGTGAATTTGTTGTTTTGACAAAATAATTTTTAAAATCATTTTTTTAAGCATGCCTAGTGTGCTCAGAATCTGCATTTATGCCTGTGACTCCACAGTTGTTATTTATTTCTAAGCAGAATACTTATTATTTCAGTAAATCACGAAGTATTTCTTGAAAGAGGAAGTAATAATGTTATAACACGGGAAAATGTTTGATTAAAAACAGTACTATTCATGTTCAGAGTGATCTGATGAAATCTCTGCAGTACTACAGTGTTGTTTGTAGTAAATATACTGCAAATAAAAAAGATGAGGTGAATGAATCTGCAGAAAAACAAATAAATTAAGATAATAATTTAATAATTCCTGTTATTCTGAAGTTAATTAGGTCTCTGGTCTTTATTGTGATTGTCTTAACATATTTTTATCTAACTTCTATATCAAGTGAAGTGATATTGAAGTAATGCTAATTTGAAGTTAAATAGRAACTTGTAAAGAACTTCTGTTTCTGGTAGGTTTTACTGAGAATGTTGGTTAGTGTTTGTGTATACAGTAAAGGTTTCTAAGAGAGATTTGGATGGAGGTAGTGGGCTAGGGAAGGCTGTTCAGAGACGGGATATGAAACAGGCCACTTACGGACTTGCAATCTTCATAGCAGACCTATTTCACAGATGTGATGGACTGTCTCATATACTCGCTAAACGATACTCTGGAAGCAATGACTCAGTAATTTAGGATGACGCTAATAAGACAAATCTTCACTTCCTGTTCCATCCCCACTGTTTCAGATTATCAGAATTTAATTTCCAGAATTCAGTCCCAGAATTGAATTTGCCTGAACTGTTTCTGATGTCAGTTTAAAATAACATTTTTTTTTATTTTCCTCTTTTTCAAAGCAATTGGGAAGTTCTGCAGGCTATAGTTAATGCCTTCAAATTATAAAATTAATGCAATGTGCCTTTTTTATAKAGAAGAAATGAGTTTGATATATGAAATTGTGCACTGAAAGTCTTCTTTCAGATAAGTTTTAAAAATACATCTAACATTCTGTTTGAATTTAGAAATGACAAGAAGTTACTGGAAAAATGACAYGCTTGAAATAATTTAGTTTAAAAAGTCTCTTTCATCCAGGATGTTAACGTGTGCTTTTTAAAKGTGGTGGTAAAAGGATTTAACTTTCAGCTTTGCAGTTACTTGGTTTATTTTTTAAGTCAGTCTAGTAGTTTATGGAAGTAGAGAGTTAAGGTAGCGATACAAAAATTTAATTGTGAAGTTAGCTGTTGACAGAACTAGCCCTTTTCCAGCATCAGAGATTTTTTTTTTTTATTGCTTTAGTAGATTTCAGAGAATCAGTTCTATGAAACAAAAACATTTTTTTTGTAAACAAAAARCTTGTTTTAATATGTATCTCAAAATTCTTGCTAGTTGATTCCTTTTAGTAGCCAGTGAGAAAGATTTTTTGCTTTTTTTGTTTCTTCTGTTTTCTCTGTGCAACCAGTGAAAAGTGAATGATATTCTGCAGTTGTATAGTCCAAAACATGGAAGGTGGTCTACTTGATACTGGTGGGCAAAATATCTAGGGTAAAAGAAAAGGTKAACTTCTTAAGATAACTGTTGAACTATTGTTAGTTAGCAGTTCTTTTTATTAAAATTTTTTCCAGATGTCAACCGAATGCAGATCAGCTGTATTAAAGTAGTATTATCTAGCAGATTGCTTTTTAACAGTAGAAATTAGAAAACTTCTTACCTAAATAGATAAATTGTAAATGATATATTTAAATATTTTAGACGTAATTCATTGYCAAGCAAGACTACAATTGATTATGTAAATCAAGATTTCTTTTTTCATGGTTAATATCTATTTGCAGGGTAATTCATTTGGCAGACATGAAATTCCTACAGGAATCTGAGTCTTAATTTATTATAAAAATACAGTTAAACTTTCCTATTGGAACTTTCTGTGCACCAATATGTCTTAGTCCTTGCAGCCGGTTCAACTTGTGTCTTTCCAATGGTATGCTATAGGCATGATCGGTTGCTTCCAAGCAACTACTAAATRTTCATGAAGTATGAAAGCATTGTGTCTTTACATACAAGACTTTTTGTATTAAAAAGTTACTAAAAATACACTTAATTTATTTTCTTCCTTCAGAAGTTTGACTGCTTTATGCATTCGTATTTAATATGGTGACCAGTGTTAGAAATTAAATGACCATATCTCACCTTTTTGTTCAGAAAAAAACGCATGAGTAAAACTGATAGTGAAAGYATCCATACATTTACTTTCTGTCTTAAGTTGAACTATATTAGTTAGAACAGAATGTGTACTCCATACTTTCTGTTTATATACACTTGATAAAGATGTTTGGAATATAAGGATCTGTGTAACCTATTATGGGAACACTATCTCAGTTAAGATTCACCAAAGGGGTCTTAGAAGGTTTTTAAGAGGAATTTTATGGTGAGTGRTTCGACTGTTTTCTCAGGGAAAAGATAATTCTGAGTGACTGAAGTATTAAATCCTCTTTCTCTTGGGTCACTTTCTCAAGAGTGAATAGCTTCAGCTACCCTGAAAGCAGCAGGGTGATGTTGGTGAATAGGAGCTCCCCCCCCCCCCCCCCCCCAAAAAAAAAAAAAAAACAGTTCCTTTAGTGCTCTGAAACAACCTCATTATTTGATGAAGTCTTTAATGTGATAAAGAATTATTGCATCTGTTCTGGAGGAATTGGTTTTATGCTTTAAACTTTTCCTATTGTTTTTCTTATGGACTTAAAATCCTGAGGGTTCCACCTCCTCTCCGWTTTTTCTTTTCCTCGAGCAACTGCATAGCTGTTCCTATACTTTAGAGTTTTTGATCGCTATTCTGTAACTTACGAGAGATAGATGTGCTTTCTACAACAGCTAGTGGACTCCTGTTGATTATATATGCAGATGCCTTCAGACTCTGGCTATAATGTCTCTGAAGTCAGACTGAACTTACTGGTGAACTCTTCTGCTTTAGGCTCATTAATAAAATGTGGTTTTTGTTCTCTCGCATCTTTTTCATGCTTTGTGGCAGTGCCACCCACTTTTCTATAATGACTTACAGGCCAGACTTCACTCCAGAGCACGTGATCTTGGTGTTTTTATCTCCACTCACAAGTGGAGATAGGTGCCCATACCCTTCTGTGGGGGTTTATGCTGAAGTTTGTGTTTGTTAGAGAAGCATAACATGCACTGCAGAGGTAATACTTTCTAATAAAGGCTTGTAGTAGCTTGATTCACCATCTGGGGAATCTAGGAATGGTTTGAACAGAGATTTGAACTCAATGTTCAGGTTCTGGTACTTGGTGCCCAAGATTAAATTTTTAATTTGATAGTAGAAAAGTCCAAGCAGGTTTATCTGRGGCTGAGCTGACTGCATGTAGAAGTGTCTGCTACTTGTGCATCTTCTTGGTTTTCATAGTCTTTAACTGTATAGTGGTTGGTTATGGAAAAGTGTGAGGAAATATTTAGCTCACAGTAAATTGAAATGCACGATTCAGAGTAAGAAGTTGTTCTGGCTGGAGATTAAAATGGTCGTGAAAATATGTGCTTTTGGAAATGAGTTGAAAAGTAACCAACTTTGCTTCGCTGTCGCATAGAAGTGTTTAATGTAGGTCACTTGCTCAATTCATRATTATTTACCTGAGTTGGTATGTGAGCAAGCAGTTTATCATATGGGTAGGGAAARAAACGAAGGTAGGAAGGAGAACATAACTTTCTAATTTTAAATATCAGGAATGCTAGAGGATATAGATGCTAGGTTATCACTAAACTTGTAGTAACCTACACTTCTGGCCTGCTGATACATGGTGGTGCTATACAAGTGACTTTTTTTCTCTTTAGTGTCTTTACTGTTTTTTGAATAAATACCTTAATTTTTAGCAGTAGTCATCTGAATATTGCTTGCGTTAAAGCATGCCTGCTCCCAAGAATAGTTTTATCTAAATGAGTCTATCTCTTTGTTTACAAATATTACTATATTTTCATCTTCAAATGTAGTATTTGTGAAGCAGCAGCGCAGTATTACTGTTTGTTAYGCAAAAATATTTCTTTCCCCCTTTTACTGAGAAATAAATTTTAATTTCCTTATTTAGTAAATACTCTAAAAATTGAGTCACAGAAATGCATATCTTTTGCATCTCAGGTTTTGCTCTGTGTTTTCTTTTTAAAGAATGTGAAGGGCTGAAAGGACTTCAGATTGTGTGAAAGAAAGATGTTTCCTTTAAAAGACACCGAGATGGGTGCCTCCACCTTCTTCGCTTCAGCTCTGCCACATGATGTTTGTGGAAGTAACGGCCTTCCTCTGACACCCAACTCCATTAAAATTTTGGGGAGATTTCAAATCCTTAAAACAATCACCCATCCCAGGCTTTGCCAGTATGTTGACATTACCAGGGGAAAACATGGTGAGTGTGTTTTATGTTTGGTTACACTTAACGTTTTTTTGAAATATATCTGAAGGCAACTGAGCAGAATGTTGCACTAGTTAGAAGTGTCTGGCTTTTACTGTCAAGATGATTGCGTGCCTTGCTGTGACTGGCAGTACCGATGATTTTGTTTCTTCTGTACGCAGTCAAGGCAGAGGTTAGTTGTCTGTTTGTTCTCTTTTGTTATATATTATGCTAATCCATGGAAGCTGGAGATTTTCTTTCCTTAYTGCAAAATTATTTTACTCAAATGCTGCACCGTATGTATGTGTAGGACACTGAAATAGATGCATCTTTGATGCTGAACTACTACACCTTATTTTTATCTTCTGAACRATTTCATGTAATGGTTAGGCTTCTTGTACTTGTTTGCAGCTGTTCTTGTTGCCTGAAGCATAACAAATATTGGTTAAAAGTTTTCCTTTTTTTTTCTTTTTTTTCTTCCAACCTTTGCTGTTCAAGATCTGTCTCACTAACAATTACCTTATTCTGGTATGGAATTTTTTAAATAAATATTCTCACACTTATTGTTAGCTCAAATAAGGCTTCAGTTGTTRTTTCCACTCCCAATGACCTAACTATTGCAAGCTCAGCAGGAGTGGAGCACTTAATTCTCACAAAATAGCTGCAACACCTGTGACAATTTAATTGGTTGTTAACTTTACTTGTAAATCCAACAACATTCTTTGTATCAAAATGCATTGTCTTTGTTTGGTAAACTACAGAATCTCATGAAGTATTGCAGATAATTTTTTCCYTTTTTAATGTGGAATGTTAGGATGTTTCAGATTTTTAGAGAATTATGCAGTTGCTAAGCTCAAATACTCTGAAGTATTTTGGATGGAGAGGGAGTGGTTTCTTCGTGTGTGTTCATTTGCTCTCACGCTTGTGAATTTTTTGTATTCTGCAGTCAATAGATTTAGAAGGTATCTTTTTCATTTTGTGTTTGCTGTTATCTCTTGAAACAGAAATTGGATTTTCTTGTAACACTCCTTTGAGCTGAGACATTAAGAAACACTAGCTAACATAACACTTAAAATGGTCTTTTGATTTTGAAGTCAAAAAAAAGTTGAGTGCCAAATGTTCCAGCTTTAATGMGATGACTTTTATTCCTCCAAGTATTTTCTATCTTTATGTTTCTGTAATAATCTGCTTATAAAATCATATTTTTTGGTTGAAATAGTGATATTTAGTTTGGTTTTGAATCTGGATACTTACTACCAGCTTACGAGCAGCAGAAGTAACAAAGCCTAGTTTCTTTAGGAGCTATTTTACATTCCCATGGTCTTTCCCTACTCCCCCTCACGATCCCCATCCTCACTGCAACAATCCTTTTCTTTCTTCCTCTGTACTCAGAGCCAGCCAACCAATATCTGGAATATGTGTGATTCTAAAAATCCTGTACCTATTTGCTAGATGAGACAGACTAGAGCTAGCAATGTGCTAGTTGACAAATCAAGACCAACTCCTTTGCTCACTCTGAATCACTTGTCTCAAAGCTGTTGTTACTTTGGGTGTGTCTCATCAAACCAGTCATGGATTTCTGCAAATCTGCATATTTTCTCTGAGACCTCTAGTCTTAAGTTAAATCTGGTTGACATGGGCTGAAGGGTTCAAAACTTAGTGGGGGAGAGGGGGCACGACTGGATGGATGCGTTAGCACTGTTTTTTCCTAAAGAAACAGGACAAAGTGCTGCTTTAGTCAGATAATCAGCTCTGTCYCATATGAAAAAGATGGTGATGTACCCAAGTTATACATCTTTATTATTTGTGATCTTCCATACAATGTATGACAAAATACTTTACCATCTGCCAGATAGATGTCTGAGAAGATTGTATTCCAAGTGTCTCACCTGGATTCTAATCCTGGTATACATTTTTTTTCAATCAGAGAGGCTGGTTGTGGCTGCTGAACAYTGTGAAAAGAGTCTAGAAGATTTGCTACGTGAAAGAAAGCCAGTCAGGTAAAGTGTCAAGCTAAACTTGGATCCAGTGACCAAAATTTCAGATGTCTCTGGCAAAGTCCTGGAGCTTYTTTAACTGCTTAATGGTTCAAATAAATTTTACTGTGTTAACGCAAAAATTTAACCAAAAAACACAGTTTATCGGACAAACGTGCTTGGAAGAGGGAGTATTTATTTCTTAGAACTCAAAAAAAAAAAAAAAAAAAAAAAAAACTAGAGGAGTCGAGGGGAACTTATTTACAACAGACATACTTTGTAGATCATAAAATCCTGTCTTCTTTGTTTGAGCTTTCTTCTTAAGAATAAAGTTAAACCTATGACAGGATCACAAACTTCCTAAGAATGAATTTGAAGATTATGTGTATACCAGATGATGAAATATTTATGCTAGAAGTGATAAGATTTGGTGCGTATTTTTCATATGCAGAAATCCCTAGCTTATTAGCAAGGAAGCAGGATGTCACGTATATATGCCAGTGTGTTAATAAACGATTTGAACTTGGGTTGATATAATCACTTCAGCGAGGCTTTGGTCAAAACTAGGTCCAAAGGCCAGATGTCAAGAATACTGGCTTTCTTACCAGGATGTGCAGAGTAGTTGACCTATAGCTTTAAAAATAAAAAATATAAATAAAAATCAGACTTCTTGCTAAAAGTCTTAGCTGTAATTTTAAATGAAAAGTGTGTATTTTCCTATTACCTTTGAAGAAAGGAAGTGGCTCTTATCCTAAAGAGTTCATAACCCAGAAAATCTGAAGAATGAAAGAAAAGAAAATTATCTCCATCTGGGATAGCAAGCCATTATAGATGGACATACCTTGTTATTTCCAGAACGCAAGAGTGTATGAACATAAAACATGTTTAGAGAAATCCAAAGGCTTTTCACTTAGTTTCTGAGAAGTTTATAGCAAGCAATTAATTTCATACTCTTTTGATATGTTAATATAAGTGTAGAGAAGATGCTTATTCAGCAAAATTATTGTCAAATTTTGTGTCTTCCTGGATAGCGATGAAACTTCAGAGGGACTAGGTATGAAGGAAATCACGTTTAAAAGATGCAGTTGTTCATGTTCCTTGTTAGTATTAGTCCTTACAGATACTGTATTAATACTTCTGTTAAAATCTTTGGTAGAGATCATTAAAGTAACAAAGAACTACTGGAAGTAATAAATAAAATCACAGTCAACAGGCATTGTGGGTGAGCTGCGTTGGATAGGGTACTGCCCTGATAAACTCCTTTAATTAATCCCAATTAGATTTGTGTGAGTGGAGAAATATTGAATTGGTGGCATTTTGAGTCTCTCAGCCCCTAAATAGGATACTAACAATGTTGTCTGGCATTGATGACATAAAATGCCTTGTGCCTGAATGTTAGCTTTTTGTGCATTTTAGCTTGTACTGGAGAAGCAATGTTGGTCATTATGAAATCTCTTCTTGTGAACACCAGTGAATGTTTGCAGTGCAGTATRTCTTGAAGAATGTTAGGCAAATATGGCTTCTATTTAAGATAAAGAGGTATCTAAAGATGATGTGTAAAGGGCTTTTCATGTGTGATATGTATTACAGTCCTTCACACGGTTTTGCATCAGGTTCCTGTTGTGCAAAGTTCCAGAAAGAGTTAAAGCATCAGAAGCTCTTTTCTTCCCTTTTTTCGTTCAGCACTCACACTACTTTTTTGAACATGTGTACCTTGGTGTCAGATGAGAAGCAGGCCAGACTGTCTGCAGTCTTGACTGTTTTTGAAAAAGCCTACATGTAGCTGTTTTAATTTGCTTYGAATTGCTTAAAGTATACTTACGTAGCTTCTCTGACAACTTCTGTTGCAATTTAATCTTAGATCYTTAAAATTGCCTGCCTAACCAAAGGGTAAAGATGTCTTTAAAAAAGACATTGGAGAAAATTTTATTCTTTCTCTTAAAATTTTATTAATGAAATTCTCAGATAACCACTGGTGATCTGTGTGTGCAGCTCATGCTCTTTTGTAGCATCAAGAAAGGTTCTTGAGACCTTTTCGGATGATATGCTAAGTTTGTGCAACTTTGGTTTGTTGGCATGCCAAGAGAAGCTTCTCACTTCATGACAATTTGCTCTTTTGACTGAGGCTCTGTTGAAAGTAGATGCATAAAGCCTGGCTTTCTTCTTGACTTGAGAAAGTTTTCACTGAAATAATTTATTCTACTATTTGATCTTAGTTTTAATGAGCTGGCTGGATTTTTTTTCCAGAAAGTTTGTAACACCAAAATGTAGCCAGTATGTTCTTAGCTTTGAAAGATGTTGGTGATTCATCTGCTGTAAATTTAAAGRCTCTGCACTATTAGTTAAAAGATAAGTTATGTTCACTTCAAGTTTCTTGCAAGATTGACATTTTCCTTCTCTCTTTTTTTTTAAAAACATTTAGAACGGATAGTTTTGTTAATTTCGTGAGACCCTTAAATATCCAGAAATAACTTGGATGGACCAATTCCCAGTTATCTGATCTGTCTGTATCAGTTACCTTTGGAAGGAAGTATTTGGCTCTTTCCATATATTCTGATTGTGTTATTCAGTGATAGCAAAGCTGGTTACACATCCAGGGTTGATGCATATGCTATTGTAATTAATTTCATGAACTGTGTGTGGAATGTGAGAAGCTGCTCTTCTGGTTTCTAGATTAATTTTCCCTAGGTTTGCCAGAAACTAAGTCTTTTGCACCTGTATCACAAGCTGATGTCAAATCAGCAGGAAATCTTCTGTAATATTAGTGCTGAAATTCAAGACATAACATTATGGACCGTCCATCTTTCCATACGTATTGGAAAACAGGTCATACAGCTGTTAGGTAGGTATTTGCAGTTAGTCTTCTCTGAAGTCATGCATAAAGTGTAACATACATTTCTTAATATCTGAATTATGTTAAAAAAATAAATGTAGCTCTGACTTCTTTGTTTAATGAGTCTCTATGTTTGATTAGAATTTCTAATTCTAATGGATCAGTTATATATAGGACCTAGATTACTGGAAATTAGAGCTCTAACATTTACATAACTTGCTCTGTCACAGGAAATAAGCCATTTTATTGAGCGTTCCGCTAGAAACTTTCTAGAACCTTGATTTGTCATAGGTTTAGGAATTCATCCATTACTTGACAATGTTGTGACAGTAGTCCCCATGAATTACAAAAGCAGTTTGCCATTGTCCTTAAAGTTATGTGCTCAGCTTCACTGTCAAAATATAACGTAAGTAAGTATGTGGTAATTTGTGGTTGGATCATTTTCTTCTTTGAATGGTGCATGTTTGGGCCTAAGCAGAGCATGTGACACCATTAGAACTCCATTGGGTGTATTTCAGGTTCTCTCAAATGCATTAAACAATTAGGCTCTTTGAAATTCTTATCRTGTGTAACGAGAAAGAGAATTTAATACAACTCTTCAGTGTCTTTTGTGAATTTTTGGGAGGCAAGAGGGAAAGCTGTGTGTACAGCATAACTGGAATTAATGCTCCTGAAAGTGACATTAACTTCAGCTTTCTTTACCAAACTACCACCAGGCTTCACAATAGTGGTGGAGAAGTTCTTTTGGAGTTGTATGCCACAGAGAACTTGGGCTATAGCCAACTAGCAGCAGCTATTAATATAGAACCCTCGAACCTTTGATGTATGGATAAGAGTTTTAGGCAATCGTGCCCCATTATTTCACAGTTGACTCTTAATTGTCTTTTCTGTGTGAGAGATTGCAGTCTGACTTGTTGTTTGTTTGTTCATGTTTGTTTATTTTTATTTGTTGTTATTCTGAGTTGGAGAACTTTTTCCAGTATATAGTTTTCCTCTGTGCGCGCGCGTGTGTGTGTGTGTGTGTATAAATCTTAGCTTATAACAGTCACAAAATCTAAGAGCACAAAATCAGCTCTCGAAGTCTATTCAAGAGTCCTTTAGTTTTTAAAGGACTAGGACTTGTGTACACAACCAAACACAGTTAGATATTACCTGATACAGGCTCATAGTAGTTTAATGCTGTTCAGAGATTTGAAAATATTTCCGGAAATCTAGCTAGCTTTCTGTGTGTCATCTTGTGCATGCAAGGATCTTTTTGTGAACAAATAAGGAAAAAAAGTCACAAAAATTTTGGAGAGTAGAAGTTCCAGGCTTCAGCAGTCTCACTAAGGAGAACTTTCATTTTTATGGMAGTTAAAATTTTAGTAGACTTGCAAATTTACTATTTATTTTAGCACTGTTGATACCACAGACTACAATGTAAGACATGAATTAATTTTTAAGGTTATCATCTTCAAAACACATTTAGAACTGTTCCTTTGGGATAGCTTTTCCATACAGTGTTAAAGGAACTGTTTGCTTTGCTCCTGTGTTGCTATAATAGGACTTGTGTGCTTTTCCTTTTCTGCCACATTTGGAGTGTTACTTCTTTGAAGAAGTTGGTCTGCACTTGTACTCATAATAATGAAAATGCCATCAAATACTGATACTCAGCAGACTTTTGGCACCTACAATACAGTTTCAGGATTGGTCTTCAATTTGTGGCTTAGGCAGTCTAAGTTTATTCCCTTCTTCAATAAAATATAGCTGTCATATGTTTTGGAAGTTACAGTTTTGAAAAATTACTAGTGAATCATCAGAGATACAAGGTATAGTTTGTTATACATGGAACATTTGATGGGAAGCAGACTGTGCCTGCAGCTGTTTGTTAGCTTGGAGAAAATGGATCTGATTGATTTGGATGAGTACATTTTATTTGTCTGTATTAAACTGTTGTATGCTTATTGATTGGATTAGATTTCTTTATGCCATCCTAGCTATTAATGTGCTTTTGGCAAACTTGAAGTGCAGTTACATTATAGAATATGGTACTAGGGGGGAAAAGCAATTTTTGAGTAGCCAGGGATTTTTCAAAAATGTTGTAAGACAGGTGCAAGTCATCAAAATGCTGAAGGCTTTACATGATGACTTGAAGAGCTACATATGAGCAAAACTTCAAGGGCTGAATGTATTCTGCTTTGAATCAAGTCTGTGTTGGAATTTCACATGAGAAATCCATATGTCACAATGAGGTTACATTTAATAAGGGTAAATGATGAACTAGTAAAATGAAGTAGCATTAATAAACAAACTTCTTAAAATTAGTTTTTTCCTAAGCATGTGTGAGTCTATACTTTGAGGCATTCAGTGGCTTCAGAGTTTTCCTTTATTTTCTTTCCAATGGTTTATTTCCAAAGCTATGATGAAAGAATAGGCGTTAGTCATGACTTGTTTATATATTATCCAAAGTTGCTTTTCTTAATATTAGAGTGTCTTTTTATTTCTGTAAATAATTTTTAGTCTGGCTGCAAAATTTTGTTGTAGCATTCCTTTTAGCATAAGATATCTCCTGTAATAGCTTTTCTTTTCACACAGAAGAAAGATAATTTGGAATGTAAAAGGAATACAGCTTTCGTGAGCTAGTCAAGTTGAACGTTCCACCTCTTGAAGTCAGTGAATTTTTTAGGTATGGAACCAAATTCTATGTTTGTATAGTCAACTGCAATATTTAATGACAGTGCAAAGAAATCTCAGAGTGTATATGTTCACATCTTTCTTGCATATGAAACATAGCAGTGTGTCATTATTTTCTTCCAGGGGAAAAAAGGAAACTTCCAAAAGAATGTCACTTTTTATGAGATTATGATAATCTCTGCCTTTTTGCTTTTTGTTAACTTACGTTAATTATTAAAAAGTAGACATGACAGTTAAATACAACATTAAAAAATGTCAGTAGATGTGGGAAAAGTGCATAATTAAATTTCAATCTTTTGCCATACAATGTTGCTTGTAAGCACTTTGTACARATTTCCATGCTGAAAGTGATATTAAAGAGTGTGAGCTGAAGAWGAGTTATGATAAGTTAATTGAGAGCAAAACTAGTGTAGTATTTTGACTCTACATTCAAAGTAGCTAGTGAAAAAGGATGTTGAGTTACTCTCCAAAAGGTCAAGCATCAGCCTCAGGAGGAAAGTGTCTTCATTCAGTAGAGACAATTCTTCAAGTTACTGTGTAGATCAGTGTTAGAATTCCATTCTGCTTAAACAAGAAAACTACTACTAACAAGCTAATGACTGAGCAAATAAACATCAAATTTGCATTGTGCAAACTTTACTAGGTTTATTTGAGTGACACTGTATGTATCATAAATCAGTATTAAGATTAATAATTAGAATAAAAATTGCAAGCTTGTGAGAACAAGATGTGGTTAGTATGTGGTTATTCTAATTAATACAATGTTTGGCACATCATCCTGCTTTTTGAAGGAAAAAAAGGAAGAACTAATACTCATTATACTTACAATATAGCCCCTTCTTTTAGAAGGGMATTAAAACTACTAGGCAATATTTTGAGTTGCATTTGTCTCTAATTATTGATCAAATTATTTAGATGTATTGATATRCTTGCAAACATCTCTAATCATCATGGTTTGAGATCATTTCTTATGTACATACGAATGTTCTCTCCTTAGGTTCAAATTGCTTTATTTTACAGTGCAAAAAGACCTAGAATTGTGCCTTCACTTCAAGCTGGTTGKTGTCCTGCCTAGAAGCTATATTAGTCTCGTGTCATCCCTATATCAGTGCCATGCCAGACCTGAAGTGATAGAATTAAAGAATATAATGCTATGGGAAACTTCGTGTCCCCTTGCCCTGCAATTTTGTGGGCATCATGTCGTGAGCACAGCACAAGTTAACTTCACTGTTTGGCTTCTRTACTAACAGGACTTTTAGATAGATAGAAGTGCAGACAGAAGGAACTTCTGTTGCAACTGAGTATGCATGTGTATATGTACACACAATGCTCAGTCTGTTAACTTGTATGGTTAACTTGTACATGTTATCATCATTAGGTACTTAAAATGGTTGGTCTCTTGCACTTACATTCTAAATTAGCTGTGAATTTACAGTACCATGAACTGATGCTGTACAGTTGGCACTAGTTTAGAGAGRTCAGGGTGATCAGGCTTGAGAGTTCTTTCATGAGAGAAGTTAGAACTAAAGTGGACTGGTCTATCTTCTCTGATTTTTCTTTCTGATGCCTGATATTTTTATGCTATTGCCTCCCTCCCAAAAAGGGGGCAGTCTCTTCTGTTCCCAGTACTGCTTATCTCTCTCTCTCTCTCTCTCTCTCTTTTTTTTTTTTTTTTATGTGGATGCCTCCTACATACAACTACATCCATCTCTGATAACCCCTTTGGTGAGCATATCATTCATTTCAGTTTCAAGGCAAGTTAATATTAATTATGTAATTATTAATACACTTAAAATTTTGTCACATGCAACTGCTTTGGCTACACTTGGTTTTATTGTTACCTCTCTGAATAGGTGGTTTCCATCTGTGGTGGTGATCCATAYGGGATATAGATCAAAGTGTTATGCTTCTAATGCCTCTTGGAATATTAATTGGTAGCCATGAAGTTCTTAACAGCACTGTAGCTTACTGGCCTCGTTGCAAAGTCCCTTTGATCACCTGTATTTGCAGGCTATTCTTCAACTGAAACTTTCCGTTCTGTTTCACTTTAGGGTAGCATCTGTACCACTGGTGTAAGGAATCAGGTTATTTTTGGAGTTAGCTACTAAATTGTACATAGGCATAGTTTTTAACCTATAGATATTTAGATTTTTCCTTTTGTAATATGGTATGGCCAAACTGTACTGTTAAAAGAGTATTGCTGCAAAGGAAATGCTTGTCCTTACAAGAAGAGCTGTGCTCTCTTATAATTACTGGTGGGACTAATTAAAAATTGTTACGTGTTTATAAAACACTGTTTTTTTTTCATTAGGAACTTACCCTATTGCTAATGCTTAATCCTCTCATGTAGAGAAGGCTAAAGTGCAGTCCTTCTCCCAAAGACAGAAATTTGTAAAGAGGTGGCTTTAATGCAGCTTTACAAAGTTCTGGGTRCTTTGCTGCTATCTACTATCTCATAAAATTAAAACATGGTCAATAATCATTCCTCCCAATATCTGTACTTAATCTGAGATAGTGGTTGTATTTGTTTCTTATAAAAAAAAAAAAAACACATCTTCTACAGTGTTTGGTCTGCAGTTACTCTGTTGAGGAGTAGCCAACATACGCACTCCACTCCACTCCTCCCCSTTCCCCCTCACTTTTTTGAACTGTCGGTGCTTTGTAGAACTGCAAATATGAATAATGAAAAATCAGACTCCTTTGTTATGAGGGCAGCATTATTTGTTGTTTGCTAGTTACGATTTCTAGAGTTGTCAGTTCAGTTCATACTGCCAAAGAGCTGCGATAATGTTAAAGGCATTAAACACTAATTCATTTTTAGCTTTGCTTTATTTTAGATTGATCAGATTATTAATGAGATTTTTCTTACCCACTTGGGGCACCACAGAAAGAATGAGAATATACATAACTTTGAATATTGAAGTTAGGTATTTATCACCTCTTTTGAAGTGGAAGGTAGTAAGTGTGGCTAAGATTAAGCAAAATTCCATTCTTATGTCATAGATATAGGCCTTCCTTAAGTAAAACATGTAGCTGTCAATTATGAAATTGTCAACTATAACCTTGAATAGCAGAGATCATGCCTATGATCTTAAAAGTCTGT
Organism: Rhea americana; assembly: GCF_003343005.1. Classification (NCBI taxonomy): domain Eukaryota; kingdom Metazoa; phylum Chordata; class Aves; order Rheiformes; family Rheidae; genus Rhea; species Rhea americana. The sequence continues at coordinate 2,823,897 of NW_028187188.1, read as the reverse complement.
TCTGTACTGAGCCCTCTGTTGTGGTAAYGTAAGCATCATCTACTTTGAGAGGCTGATGATGTAAACTTCCTGGCTGTGATACGAGATCTGTTGCCAGCTGTGACTTTCTCTCTGCTTGTGCCCTCCAGGTGCTGCGTGTAGGAATTTGTGCAGGAAACACTGACTGAGGCTGGCAACTGGCCCAGTCGTGGGGATGGCCCGTAGGTTGTCTGTACTCCCTTTGGGTGAGMCTGCTAGGTAGTCTCTCCGGAAACCAGGAGCGTAGGCTACTGTGGGACAAGATGAAGTGCAAGAGCCTTGGATGACCCGAACTAAAAAAAGAGAGCTTTTCCAGGCCATCTCTTTATTTGCAAGTAATCCAGTAGGAGTAGATGTATAAAGCAAAGTGTGCTATACACCTTTTAGGGATGCTGCTTCAGTATAGCTCCAGTCTGCTTGGACAAAATGCCAGTTAGTRGCTGGAGGGCTGTAGGCAGGCTCCTGGATCCTACCTTCAGTTTCAGTTTCATCTAAAACTGAATCCAGTTTGTGTGCTCTAAACTACTGTATAGTATGAATCAAGCACGGCAGAAGGAAATGGTCAGGAGATTTGCTTTGAAAGCATATTTTTGATCAAGGCTCAAGTGTTAATGTGGAACTCCTCATTTTGCCTTGTGTTTTGTGCTGCAAATACAAAATTGAATGTTGCTGATTTTCATTTATATGCATTGAATAAAATTGTTTCACATAAGCTGAAAAGCTGTGAGTTGGCCATGCATAAGTAGCTTATGTATCCCCTTTGCTAATTATCAAAGTAACCTCTAAGTAGAGTCAAGTCTATCCTATTTTCCATGTGGTTGATCAAAATTCCTGACATACAATTAATTTTCAAAGATACAATACTTAGTGCAGAGTGAAATAAGGGAAACCAGAAGTTGTGGGATGTAGTCTGGCTTTACTGTGTTTTCACAGAATTACAGTTAATGCTAAAAGTTAATGAGAATAACTTGTTCCTGCTGAGTTTGTGTTTGTGGGTTTTCTTGTGTACCTCTTTGGAAGGACTACTTATTTTCCGCACATGACAATCCTGAACAATCTCTACAAATACTTTAACTTTAAATGGACCACCTGTCAGGTTACTCATTTTTGAGTTCTGAGCCACTACAGTGAGATGGAACAACATATTTATCTTTCATGCGAGCTCTTGGACATTTRTTCTTTGCTTGTGTTTTTATTCTTGACTATTTGCTACCATAAGAAGCCTTTTTCTACTTATAGTGCAGGCTTTCTTCTCCCTACCTGAGGATTCTTRCTAGATAGTGACAAGATCATTTTTTATCTCTGCAGGAGATTATTCCTTAGCTTCACGTAACACTAAATATGTGGGCAAGAAAACTGTTCTGCTCAGAGAAGCCAGATTGTTTAATGGAGCTGAATTCTTCAGCTCCTAGGMCTTTGAGGAGAAAGCTGTTTTTTTTGTTTGGTTGTTTTTTGTTTTCTTTTTCATGGGCTGAGTGTTTTGTTGTTGTTGTTTTGTCTTTTAGTTCACTGGAAAGTGATTTTTATGTGGACATTTTTTATTAATCTGTAAAGAAAGGAAAAAGTCTTGGATTTCTTCAGGAGGCAAAGATGTGGTCTTGCGAAATTCTATTATTTACTCACTGCTGTTTTCTCTTCTCCTTACTGTGTCAAAGCCACTTTAATGCATAATACATGATCTCTGAATCCATGCAATATTTTAATGGTTGGGAGCCCTTTGTTTTGGGTGCATGGATATTAAAGCTGGGTTCCCAGAAGCTCATCTGTTCTATTGTGAAGAAGTTGTCCTTTCTTCCAGTAGTCTCTCTCTCTACAGAAGAGCAGCACATCTGTCTAAGCTGAGAGAGGTTCATACACGGGGAAGACGCTGCATGAGTGTAGTACCTGCTTGCTCTGTGATTAATTTGTGTTTGTCTTCCAGACACAACTCAGGTTTATGATGAAAATATAAAGACAAATGTGAATTTTTTCCAGTCTGCTATGAGGCAATTTTTTGTAGTCTGCAAAAAAAGCCATCCTGGCTTAAAACTCACTAAAAGAAATATAGGTGTTGATGTGGTTTGTTTTATTTGTTTTTAACTCTTCACATAGTTTGATCTTCAAAGATTTGCAGACTTAATATGATGACAATGGAAAATGAGMTAAGCCTAGGAGATGCTTTTCTTTTCTGTGTTTAGCCTATAACTGGCTTTTTAGTGCTTTTTGTGCAGAATTTCCATCAAATCCTGAACAGACAACTYTATTTGGTTTTATTTTCTAAAATCTTTCCTGTTTCTTCTACCCTTGTAATTTGGTCAAGGTGATAAACAGTTGTTACCAGCCAGCTTCAGCTAATTCACTAGTGGAGCATTTAGAAAGCAATAAAATGTTATGTGTGCTTTTCTTTATAGAGGAAGAAAAATTGGTGTCCATCTTGCTTGAAACACTGGTCAACTGAGAAACGAATTTCCATTACATTCTGTGATTTTTTTTCTGTGTGTGTGTGTGTGTGTGTGAGAATAGGAAAAAAAATAAAGCTAATTTGTAGAACTATCTAAAAAGCTTCCTTAAATATCATATTTTAATTTCAGGTGCCTTATTAAAACAGAAAAAAGCCTTAAGCACCATAAGACCACTGTTAAATTCCTTTGTGTACATGCGTGTTGTTAAAAGCAGATAAAGTGGTTATGCAAACAAATTAGTTTAAGCAAAGAAAATTATTTTTTTAGACTTTTTTATACTTAAACTGATATAAAGTTAATGTGCTTAAAATAGACTTGGAATTCTGTGGATATTCCCCACATTATTTCAGTAGACGCATTTGCTAAAACCAAAAACTATCTAATGTAATGTAGGAATTAAAGCCCTAGCTGAGTCAGCCAAAAGTACTGATTCTAAGTAAAGTATTGTAACTTTTTATCTTTGTGAAGAATGTACTACTTTCACTCAAAGCAACACTTCTTGGAAAACTGCCTCATACTGATGAATTCTCAGAAAAATTTCCGTCCTCACAGTTGAAGACCTACAGTTTTTAAATGACATGGTTTCAGAGTTTTTCCTAAGAACAAATAGAGATCATGACCCATTCCCTCAGTCAGAATGAAAACTTCAAAATGTTGGTGTCTTGATGTTGGTTTTTGCCAGAATCTTGCTTTGTTCTTGTATTTTTGTTCTTGTGCAAAAATGATATGAAAAGGAATACTTCTCAGCCACTTTATTTGCTCTTTAGGTTCTTACATTTCTTAAAGTATTTTTTTTTTTTTTTGCCAGCAAGGCGAGTGTCTTTCTTCAACTTTTCTACATTTTGAAAATCATGAAGCTACCAAGTCATGGATCAGCAAAATTTCTCATGACTTTCCTTTCTTCCATTTTCATAGTTCCCCTGTCATTGTAWTTACTTTTTTCTTCTTTGACAGTGAATTACATTTTCCTGCTAATATGATCAGTGTAGTCTAGTGCCCCACAAAGATGAAATGGGCAATTTTGTATTTTGTTTTTTGACATGTTCTTTGAGTGAAATGTGTGAAAAATGCTTTCCAGAAATGAACAATTACACCTTAGTTTCTGTAAACCTTTTGGTTACTTATGCTTCTACAATCTATGTTCACCTCAGTAATTAAGAGTGTAGCTTTTGAATCTATGCAGTTTGCCACCCTGCTGCTTTGGGGTATAGACCACATCCATAGTTATTAATCTCTTGCTTAGTATGTTCAGTGGAAGTGACTGCATTGCACATCCTTTTCCCTCAGGACACTTTTAGCATCCCTCAGTCTCTTTGTAGATATAACCAGAAATACATGTTAAAATGCTGCAGTGAGGTAGGGGAAAAGTAGCTGGCTAAGTGATAGTGAAAATATTTTGTGGAGCACCTTGCAGTGGTGCTTGATACCCCCTTTCCCAAGTCTCTAACCACTTTTATACTGCCCTATTTGCTGAAAGGATCTGCTGCCACKAGTGGGAGTTACAGGAATTACATGCACTTTTAAATGCATAGCATTCTTCCTGTGTAATGCTTTTGCTGCAAAGTCAGTGTTGCCAGCTCTTGCTATTGGTTTGCAATTATTATGGTATTTGATCTTTAAAAGGCCAAGTTAGTAGAATTTGATCGCTTGAGTGAGATTACTTGAGAATCTGTGTGTCTCTGTGTGTCTCTGTGTGTGTGTGTTTATTTTTAATAATCTTTGAGAGAAAAATCTAGGCTATTCAGCTGAAACCAGGAGCTTTTGTAACCCAATTCCCCTCCCATTTAATAGAACTACTCCTTTTTTTCTTTTTCTCTTTCTTTTTTTGAAGTCAGTCTTGCGAATGTGGAGACTTGGCTTCTTTCTTTTTTTATTAGCAATTCTGAATCAGGCATTTATATTTTCTAATGGTTCTCATGCTATGAAGTTACTTTTTTCCCTAATAAAGCTTATGGTGAAATATTCGCAAGTTCTGATCTTGCTTTACCTTCAACTCTCCAAATTGAGATAATTTAGACTTGCTCTTTGATAGGTTTTTCCCTTTTTCAGTCATCTATATTCAGTTTAAACATGTAACATTAGGCACTTAAATCTGAAAAGATTGGTAAGAGGTAATAGGTTGTAACATGGTAAGATTTGTGAAGCAAACAAAGTTTGATCTGTGGCTTTCACCTTCAGGCCTTTTCTGAAGCTTACTATGTTCAAATGATCRGTCAGAGCTAGCCACCAATTTGTAGTAGCACGTGGGCATTTCAGAGTGCAAACAGCAGTTGATTCTCGTGTAGGTRTTTTATTTTAGCATAGAAGAAAATAAGAAAATATAAGCTGTCTGGTGTTGTATGGTCATTCATCTTGCATCTTTGGAAGCACCTTTTCCTTCAATGGTTGTGTGATTTAAGGCTATGGTGGTATTGCTAGTTGTACCACTTACTGCATATTAAATGTTTAATGAACAAATGTCAAGGCCTCTTTGCCATAGGATATGTTAAGTTTCAACTGCCTGTGCCTAGAAATTTAAAGGCTAGTGCATTCAGATATAAATAGATGATAGTCTGTGGCTGAAGATTTGATACTTGCTTTGGAACTAACTTCATGAGAAACTAGTAAGAGTCTGAAGATCCAACTGATGTTTTTATTTTAAAACAAGAATATCCTGACTACCATTAATTAYGTTATTTGCTTTCGATACATTAACAAATTGGTTTCCTTGTTCTGTTAGATTGTGATAGACTGTGCAGGAATATTGATCTGAAAATGTATGGCCTTTTTAGAGGTCTATGTATTTCATTTTAGATGAAATCCAAAAGAAATAAAGATTTGGTATAACTTGRCATAACCTGATCTTAATTCTGCTCTTCCAGTTTACCAGGTCACTCTCTTTTAGAGAAGAGGAGGAGACTGTAAGATGTCATTTCAATTAATGAAATGTTGGCAGTTTAATGTGTGATACGTTTATATAATCCAATTGAAATTAAGCTCTTTATTAATATTCAGGGATTATTGCCCTGGTCTTCTGTGCAAAATAGAATAGCAAGCTTTCCTCCCAGTTGCAGTTGTTCTTACTGTCAGTTTTGCATGTAGTTTTATTGTGTTATTTATATAAGAACATATAGTCTGTGATCTGGTTTTAAATGAGGGCTGCTTTACCTCATCTTTCTCTCTGGTGATTGAAAGATTGTTTATTGAATGTTACTTTTTGGTCCAATGAAAATCATCATTGTTACACCATTATTAATGCTGARTGTTGTAAAGGACTTAAGGGTGCTATGTTTTAAAATTTTTGCTTTATGAGAAACAYATGTTTAAATCATTCAGAGATGCATCATGTCTATTAAAAATCTTTTTGTATAATATGCTGTATATCTGAAGTTACTCTTCCCTTTCATCTCTGCCTTGCTCCATTTTTATTGTGCTTTCCAATTTGAGACATTCATAAAAAAGTATCTTCATTTCAATGAGTATATATAATACTCAAGCATTGCTTTCAAAGTTGTTTGCAGTTTAAAAGAGGAATGAAAAGACTTTTACAGTTCTGTCAGATGAGCAATATGAGCTTGTTCAATATATCCTGTGTGAAATACCTTTTTGCATGAGTTAGAGACTTCCTGAGGACTTTGCCTGTAAAATTCTTCTTCTTTTTTTTTTTTTTTTTTTTGTCTTGTATTCTCTGCTTGTTGCATTCCCTTCCAGTTCATTTCATTCTGATAATGTGAATGCATTTCCAAGCAAACTGGCAGTGTTTACAGTTACAGTCCCTAGTGCCATTTTTTAATCAAACACATAATAAAGTGCTAAATAAACTATTCCCACCTGCATCAAACTTTGTTCTGTATAGGGTATTTTGTAATTTATTTACCCAGGAAGACCCAGTTCATCTGCACATCTGGTTTTCAATACAGTCCTGTTTTCTCTCCCATTTTCCAGCTGGTTGATTGAGGCATAAGCAGGTCAGATAGATTTCTTGAGGACGGTGCAGTGATTCAGTCTCAGCTGGGATTATACCAAGCTTTTCCTTTGCTGTAACCGTCTGGCCACACCACTCCTGAACAAACTAGTTCATCTGCATTGTTGGCTGTAATGGAATTAACTGCAAATGTCACTTTGGTTTGTAGTTTTGCTTGTGTTGAAATATTGTCACTTTTATGAGTTCAGAAACATTACATCTGTTCACAACCTGCTTCCATTCCACTTTGAAGAGGCACAATTTGTTGCTCTGGATTTCTTTCCTGAATTCCAAATGCTTCCTAGTTTTACAAGGTTGAGGTAATAAATGATGGCTTTGYTGGTTTGTGTCACTCCAATGCATATCTTCAGGACAGACCTGTCTGACACCCCTCTTTGGGAAGGGAGCCTGTGTTCTCACTCCTGTGTACTGTGGAACCGGTGCTGTAAGCCTCTTAAAACTTCTTGTTGGTGAGATGTACTTCCTCTGGAGCTTATTTGTTTACAGCCACAACACAATATTAGAAAAAGACGCACAGATTTCATAAAGGACTTCCTTAAGCGTGCAAGTACCCATGAGTTTTAAGTCTAAGGAAGCGTAGTGCCATCTTCATAATTTTATCCCATTTGGTCTTGCTGTGCCTTCTTGAGGGAAGTCAAAAGAGTTCTAGCTTCCACTTTTTGTTATAAATTTYCTCCTCTCTTGCGTTGCCATTGGGTTGAAGAAGGATGACTTCTAGCACAATCCACATGCATCTCCAGTAAGTACAAAAAGTACAAAGCTCTGTACAGTTGAAGTAGATCATCAGACTTTTTGGTACCAGTCCTGTGTTCYCTCAGAATTCCAATGGGACCTTGTGTATTTCACTGGATGAAACCCTCAAAACAGTGCGTTCAGTGTTGATTGCATTGTAACTGCTTTCCAGGCACACCTTTCTTTTTGCTTCTACAAAATGGACTAGATCCTTTGGGTTGGCTGTCACAATAGCATAAAAGCAAGTGGAATTTACGAACAGTTAGAAATAGCACAGATACATTTGTGACAATCGGAAATATTTCTTCTGTCCCCAGGATTTTGCTGCTTTCTCTGCTTGCCTCCAGCCCTGCCCCCTCTTCCCCTCSCATTATCTTTGCTTCTACATTGCTATCCAGACGGACCTGCATGTTATGGTCAACTACGCTGTAGTAGCCACAGCTGCCTGGGTCAGAAAACCAAAGAGGGAGATTATTTTGCAGCTCAGAGGCTTATGGAGCTGCCAACAATGGCATGCATGCTTTGTCTAGAAGGTAGGGCTGGGAGCAGTAAGCAGACTGAAACGTCTTTTGTGATGCCTGACTACTCTTGCATGTTAAACTACACTCTTACAGCACTGAAAGGGAACAGAGGAGTAAATTTCCAGTTAATGCCCTGAATGCACTTCTGTTACAGATGACGAATAGAGTGATTTCATGTGCAGGTTGGCATTAATTTTTCTTTTAGTGCGAGGAAAGGAAATCTGTGTGAACTGAAAACTTTCATAATATTGAACCAAATGCTGAACTTACTTCTTTCTGTTATTTTTTGTTGTTGTTCCTGCATCTTAATAAGTCAAGTTTCCTGACCCCACTCGTTTGTGATTTCCAAACGTATTGATTTCCAGTCCTGTCGTTCTTAAGCATTCAAAATACCAKGCATCAAGTAGCTACCTCCCTCCCCCTGCTCCCCCTGCAGTCTGTGATACGTGTAGGGACTATTGCTGCTGATTGTCAAATGAGTTTTTCCAAAATCTCTTTTCCTGCTCTGATATTAAGCAATCACTTTCTTTGCTTAAAAGCTGAAATTTAAAGTTGTTTTTCTGGAGGCTAGAGCAACAGAGCATGATGAGGAGAGCCTTGTGATAAAATAGCAAGGAAATGCTATCAACAAAATAGTTGTTGATTGTGAATTTATACAGTGACTGATGGATCATACTCTGTGCATATAGAGATGAAAGTCTCAGAATAATGGATATCCCATAATGAGAGCTGCTGAAACTTGCAGAGTTGTTTTGTTCTGCCATTATCAGATGAGATGCTAAGGAGGCAGCAAACTCTTCCCCTCCCTTCACAACCCCCGCCCAAAAAGAAGATAACTAAAATCATAAGTTTTAGAAGCCAGGAAAATACCAGGAAATGTTTCATACATTTACCCTGTTCTACCTCTCACCTAGGCATCTGCCTATCATCTTTGCTGGCAATAGGATACTAAGACTAGGCTTAAATAGAATTTTTGGTCTTACCTAGAATGCCCATTTTTTAGGACTTGGAAAGCCAGTAACTTCATCTAAAATGGAAATAATCGGTTGCAGAAAGTTGTTTGTTCCTGGAACATCCTATCTTATAATTGCCAATCTATATTTCCACTCCTTTTTGTTTGTTCTTGTGCTTGTATTCTCATATGGCTTGAGCAGTTCTCCCTAGATGTTTCTTCCTCGTGCTGTTCTGTTGATACTAGCAAGTATGCTCAGTCTCAGCTCCCCATTCCATTAATTGTTTTAGAGAGGATTTTTGTTTTGTTTTGTTTTAACTTTACTTGGTTCCAGGTAAATCCTTCTTCTAGCTGCTTCTTCTGTGTTAATATTTGTTCTTTTTGAGGAACGGTAAGGCTCTCAGTGTGTGTGTGTGTGTGTGTGTGTGTGTGTGTGTGTGTGTATTTCTTTTCTTGCTAATACACATTTTCCCTTTCAGCCTGGCCAAGAAGGTGTTCTCAATCATATGAAAAATTGAAGTGGACACACTAAGAAGTATCTTTTCTGTCTGAAAGCAAAAAGCAACAGAAGCATCCTAAACAGTCAGGTTATCTCATCAGCAGGTTTGCAGCATCACAAAAAAAATGAAACTCAGCTAAAACATCTGTTTTCTGATAAGTTAGGTTGGCTATCCTTGAAGTACACTGCCAGAAAAGAGCTTCTAGTCCATATCAGTAAGAATCCAGCAGGCTGGGGATCAGGCTGACTGCTAAGCAAAAAAGTTAATGGTTTCTGTGAATGGACAAAGCAGACACCTGTGTGCTGTTACACTGTGGAAATTAGTSATTTGTCTGGTATAGCTTTTAGTCTGACCAATTTTGGAGATAATAAAACAATCCTCATTTTTTGTGGGTTTTTAAATCCTCTTTCCTTTTCTTTCTCCCCCTTTGCCCACCCAAATGTCATGCAGATGTGTCTCTTGACCATGGTGATTTTGCACTGTTGACTGAACTGGCTTATATTAGCTTGTACAGATACTTTTTCCTACCTAAATACATTTCTGAGGGAAGAATTCTTATCCTTTGTGCTTCTTGTACCACAAGTCTATACACTCAAGTTATAATCCTAAAATCCTATGTTGGGTTAATTCAGTATTCTTTCACTCTAAAAGCAAAGAATTAAAAGAACATGTAAGTAGCCTCTTTCACRGCTACTTTTCTTCTTCAAATCAGGTAAAAATCAGGCAGTAATTATAAATCAACCAATTTGATTTTAAATCAGTGTGCAGTCCTTTGCCTTGAAGATATACTTGTGTTTTAGAAGCTACAGAAAGTAGATTACTTGATTCAACAGATCTATTGAGGATTAGCAGGAAAAGTAAATGAAGCCACTCCTTGAAAAGGTGCTGTTAGTTCTAGAGAGATTGTATCTCAGAAATTTTCTGTCAGTGAAGTATTCCTTTTGCAGAGAAATTCCAKTTTCTTTTCTCAGCTTCTCCTGCTTACAGAGAGAGGAAGAACCTAAAACATGTCATCTTGGAGAGAGAAGAACTAGGACCTGAAGATTGGTGCCCTTTTAGATCTGCCAGTTGTTGAAGTGCATCTGTCTTTTATGCTTTTACCTAATGCCTCTTTCAGTGTCTGCTCTGAGCAATAGAATAAGGTGCACAATAAAGTTACAATCATGATTAGGAGCTGCTGAGATGAACAGGGTATTTCATACCGCACAGCTGTTGTTTCAGCTCTCTTTATGTCAGTAGTACACAGTGGTTGGTATGGAGCCTGCCGTGCTGCCTTGTTTTTTCTTCTGCGTTGTTTGTAGTGCTTAAAGGATACTGAAGCCTATCCAGTTCAGCAGTGGCAGTGGCTAAGCAGCGCCTTTAGGTCTGTCATAGCTAATTCCAGTGAAGAAYAGGCTTCCAGATAAACCAGAAAAAAAATATTTCTGAACCTTTTTAGCCCTTACTATCCTAAATGTGCTTCTCACKTAGGATTGTGGGGTTTGGGGTGGGTTTTTTGTTTGTTTGAAAGGTCAACTTACCTGAAGCCTGCAGGTAACGTTGAGAGTGCACTTTCTGCACTTGTAGAACCAGTGCAGCACCTGCAGTGCTGCCGGTGGCTGTAGAAACTGTAGAGAATTGAGCCAGCTTGAAGCTAGGGGATGGCCTTGGTAATCATCTTTAGTGAGTCAAGGCACTGCTGTTGTGCTTGACCTTGGAGAATTTAAAGCAGCAAGATATCTTAAGCTTACTAACAGTGATAYATGTGGTTATGGTTGTCAGGTCCTTGGCAGTTAAATGCAAACCTTGTGGGTAATAACAATATTTTTTTCCCTAATGAAATAAAAGTTAGTTAATGTGCAACAGCACTGTGCAGAGCTTGATAGTATTTTATAAAGATTTTTTTTTTTTTTTAAACTTTTGGGAGGTGTACAAGCTCTCCTTTCAGGGTGAGACATTTGGCTGAAAGCTTCTGCCTGGTAGCATGRCATTAAGAGGTTAAGAACCTGAAGAAATATATGATTACATGCAAATATTTTTCACTTGTGTTGCTGATCATTGGAACTCTATGAAAGGGTATCTTAAATGACAAAGAATACAAAAGGAGTATTTTCAGGCATTTGCCTGGGTTTTCCTTTTATCAATTATGAGAGAATTTGGAGAATAAATGGGTAGCTGAGGCCCTCTAGTGTCAGCAGCAGCATACTGTGCTTCTCAGGYACAGTTGCCTCAAAATTGTGGTAAATTTCACTTAATAGTTACCTTTTTGACACAAAGAGCCACTAGTTAGCCTAAAAATTATCTCATTACATGCTAATTATTCATATTCAGTACCTTACTGGAGACATGGAGACTTTTCTATCAGTTATTTTATTTTTACTGCTTTGTTTTGCCAAGCTCATCCAAATGTGAAAGAAAAGACTTGGTTTGTTACCTTTATCATTAATATTAGTGTTGTGAACGAAAACTATACAGGAAAATTGAAGGCCTGTGACAAAAGTTTGTACCAAAACCATGTGTGTGCCCTACAGTTATGTGGACGACAACATAGCTGAAGACTTCTGGTGCTGTGATGTGTTTTACACACACACACACACACACACACACACAGTGTAACATGTCTAACACATACACATATATACACATATGTATGTACATATGCATGTTACATGTATACACATGCACATGTTATATGTATACATGTGTATGTGTTAGACATGTGCACACATGTATACATATGTACGCATGTGTACACACGTGTGTGTAYGTRTATATATATATCASTAAAATAAAAACTTGCAGGGGTGGGGGAGAAGGGCCAAAGGAGGAGGAATGAGATGATTGTGGGGTTTTGTTTTGTTTTTGTGGTTCTTAGACATGCGGCTTTGGTCCAATTGCTAAGACCTTGAGAATCACTTCCAAATGCCCTGATCTATGTTACAGCARTGTGGACATATGTTAAGATAGAGATTTCTTTTGTGCTTAAAACTTAACTTAAATCTATACATTTACATCTAGTGTAAAGTGGTACAGAACTTTTTTTCCAAGAAAAAGATGAGAGACCAGAGAATAGCTAGCTTGTAAGACAACTTAATGGTCCTGTTTRTCTATTATGAATACGTATCTTTGTGATATTTCTATGTTGCCCTAGTATATGAATATCTGTTGGAATTACGGTATTTGTCAAAAGTTAGCTGTGCATCTTCATGACAAAATTTTGACTTTTGCATATTTAYGAATAGTGGCTAGTTGAACCTTGATAGAGAAATTAATTTGAGGGTTTGTTCAGCTAGTTGGCTTATCTCTCTCATCAGCTTGTAATGCCCCCCACTTGAGTTTGCTGTTGCACAGATTTTTTAATGAGTTAGAGAAAGAGGTGAGCCTTGACCAAAATGCTRTAGTATGTTATATTTTAACAATAAAAGAAAAAATGGGGGTGTTAAATTGGGCCTTTATATGCTTTGTCGTCTGGACTTCCTGTGATCTATTTCTGCAGAAATAAAGTCGCCAGTCTTGAAATCTGGTCAGAGGGGAAAAAATGAAGAAAGTAAAAAGATTAGAGGTAGTCTTTCTGAGTAACATTGCACCCTGGCCTTAGGGTTGTTACTTTGAGTTCACTTTGGAAGCTTAATACTGGTGRTGTCTTTACAAATTCCTCTTCACTTCTTGAAATCTGTTTTGGTCACAAAATAACATTACTCAAGCATGTGATCCTTATTAATGGATGGTAATGGTGGATGGTAATTTCTCAAAGGACATGGTCATGTCAAAACCAATTGGCTGTTAAACTTGATTATCGTTTTTTTTTATTGAAGAAAAGATACAGTTGATGCATCCAAGGTKTTAAAAGAAAATCCACAACCTTTTGGTTTTGTTTTAGATGTTGAGATGATGGAACACTGCTGTAGATGTGATCCAGCAGTGTCTCTARTGTATCGTCTAGATAATCTCTCTTCAGTGTCTGAATTTCAGAAACTTGTTCAGGTAAACTTTCCTCTGAAGATCACTAGCGGACATAGGAAGAGCAAACAAAATTAAGARTTTTTAGTTAATTGAAGAATATGTCACAGTCTGTATCACAGAGAATATRTTATCATTTATTGCTGAGGTAATGATTTTCTGCTATTTTTTAAGGAGCAATTCAGAGTRAAGAAATGTATATCTGGGATACTAAGTTGTGAATAGCACTGAATGTATCCTACCATATTCAATATTGATCCTTTAATCTGTTCTAGAATTGTGAAGATACCATTTTTTATTTTTAATCACTATGGAAKTCTAAATTTTTACAAATTAAAAACAAACAATTACCATAATATATTCTTTTGCTTACAGTTCTTCAAGGATTTTATGCATAGCATATGAAGTTTTACAGGGCTTGCAATATATGAACAAACATGGAATGGTCCACCGAGCACTCTCCCCATGTAATATTCTTCTGGATCGAAAGGTACAGCTACAGGAATGGATATATGACTTATTTTTTCTTGCTGCCAACCAGTGGCATGCTGTGTTGTATTTGGAGACCAGGCAGTATAATCCTTCTGATAAAACTGTGTAGCTGGAAAGAGTGATATTTTTTTTTCTAAAATTTTCTTCCTATTTTCAAAATTTCAGATGTATTTCAGAGTTTATTTGCTTTTCTTTGTTGCTATGTTATTCTATCCCAAATGACTCCTTTTACCCTTTTCTTCATAAGGTATTATTCCAAGTCAACTTGATTGTCGTTTTGATAAATAGCAACAAGTTCTTCTTAACAGTTTGAATAGGAAAATATTTCTTGTGTTTCATATTTTTTTATACAAGTAACTTGATGCTTAACATTAGTTTTTTAAGATACCAGCATATTTCTTTTTTCACATTGGATTTCTAGAATCTTGGTATCTGTCAATTCCCTCATCACAAACTGTTGGGTTAGCAGCATGGAATATGGGTTCCATTTGTAAAGACGAGAAATTAATAGAATGTAGCTCTTCTAGACRATCCCTTTCTCCCTCCTTTTTTACTGAGCTTGGGTATGGTAGCTAGATTCTTCCCTTGGAAGGCAGAAAGAAAGGAGAAGGAAGGAATGAACATTATTTTTACCCTGTTCTTAGATAAATTACTTGAAAACAAAAAGATCATAATGCTCTAACAAGCATAAGTACTTAGGATTTTAGTCCTAAAATCAGTAAAAGAACAACAGGGGATCATAAGACCATAAACTTACAAACTTCTTCCCTGTTCTTTAAATTGGTTGCCACAGTAACCTTAACTTTTACATCATCTGCAGACTGACTGACTGTAATTCAAAATCTAGAGAAACCCTCAGTTGAATTTGAGTACCTTTTTTTTTAGTATTTTATTTGTTATGTTTCTGGCTCTACAGAATAAAGTTAAGCACCTAGAAAACTTGTGGGCTTGAAATATGTGACAATAGAGTTAAAGGGGAGGAGGGCAGTAATGAGTTGATGGGAAAGACTGGAAAAGCAAGGCTGGTTAAGTGGAAGAGGTAAGGAAACAGTGATGATGCTCAGTGAATTTTATGGTTCAAACRGATAAAATTGTTAATAAAGTATTTAAACCTACAAATATACAGTAATTTTATAAGTTCTGACTTGTTTCTGTATTCCAAAGAGGTTATTTTACTTTCTCAGAAAGTAAAAACATTGCAAATAAGCATATTATTAAGTTCTAATGGAGTTTTGCATAATAGATCAAAGAGATATTTAAGAGGCTGACCCTCAGTGGATATGTTTTTCAGACATGCAATTTACAAAATTTTTTTTAACTTAAATACAGATTCTTCTAATATCAGATTCTGCTGATTTTGATCATTTTTTTTCCTTTTCAGGGTCATGTCAAGTTGGCTAAATTTGGACTCTACCATATGACAGCTCAAGGTGTTGATGTTGATTTTCCTATAGGGTAAGGATGTAACTGAACAGTACAAATATCTTGGGAATATATTTTTTTCAAGAAAAACATCTTTTGGGAAGTCATCTTCAAAAATGTRCTGTGTGCGCAATGATCTTATTGTATATCGCTGTTTTATTTTATATGTTAGATAGACCTCTTGCATAATGTTACCAAAGAGCTTATGATCTCAGTAGATTAAAATGAATGGTGGGCAGAGGAAGGATGGATTCCTGCAAGCACATTACTGTAATGGTGTAATGTTGATCGTTATTGTCTAAATTTGCTAGACTTGCCTTGAAATGCTAGTAATCCGTGACTGGGACCAATTCTGGAGATGCAACGTAATTTCAAATTTAGGAAGGACAATCACAGCTTTCTTCGCTATTTCATACCACTTTAGACCTCTTGTTTSCTTATTTTTCTGTGATATATTTTCAAGTTATTTTGAAAAGTATTGTCTGGACAAAGTGAAGTGAGTTCACAGGTTTTGTTGCGGTGTCTCCTTGCCACTTTTTGTCTTGTTGTTTACAATCAAAATACGTAGCTGATCTTAAAGGCATGCCCAATAACGTTCATGATGTTTCTGTTTAAAAATTTTATTTCCAATTTTTTAAAAGTTTTACCATAAAGGGWTGACTGAAAAAGCTGTAAATGTTGTTTTAAAAAATGTAGCAAGTAAATTTCCTCAAAAACTTCTGTTACTCTTGAATTTACAGGGAAAAAAAGTTATTTGATTGGAATGCTCACAGTGGAGGAAACTTCACCCTCCATATTGCTTCAGGATATATGTATTTAGTCAACTTCTATTGAAACTCAGTGTACGTTTGCTATAAGATACRTAGGAATGTACTATTTTGAAAGCTGCTGCTATTTACTCTCACAAAAAGTGATTAGAATTYGACCTTTTATGTAATAGACTGTTTCACAATGGCAGTAAAACTCTGCCAATGTATGTGTTTTGACTAAATAAAATGGAACAATCTGTGTTGCTATGAATTCTAGTTTCTTAGAATGCAAACTTCCTTTGATTAATGCAACTGAAAGTAAGGTTTTTTGATAGACAGTTTACTACTTAATGCTGCTGCATCTTTCTAGGTACCCATCATATCTGGCACCTGAAGTAGTTGCACAGGGAATAGTCAAACCAAGTGATCATACTCCGTGTGAGAAGCCTCTGCCTTCTGGCCCTAAATCAGATCTGTGGTCTCTTGGTATAATATTATTTGAGCTTTGCATGGTATGTAAGAATAATTCTCTTGACTGAGACTCTTGGGAATGGTTACATTCAATTGATTGCTTTTGATTGTGGGGTTAATGACACTTCGTCCAACAACTGAGTACAAATACCAGATTTTGTTAGTGTTCCTGCCTGGCCAGTATTGGCAGTTGTTCAAGTTACTGGACAGCTATTGGGTTGGTATGAATATGTGTATTATCATAAAGGACAGCTGCCTTATAAGMCCCAGTGATATGATTGCATAATCAAACTCTTACTGAGGAATGGATTCTAAACTTAGAGGAGGGCTCTCTAGATAGTTTTTTGATTTAATTGTGCTTTTAAGCATGAAATAAGCACTGCTGTCGTACCCTCCTTCCTGTTGAAAAGGATGAGTAATTAATAAAACTTCTTTACTATGAGCAGGGAGGAAAAAGAAAAATCTGCCTTTTTGCTAGAATTTAAAGAGCTCCTGGAGGATAGTAAAAGTTTATTTGGAAATTTCTTATTTAGTTCTAGAAATTCAAATAAATTATAACAACATAATCTTTACTGTTTATATATGTTTAAACTGCACTTCTTTCACTCAAAGACAGCAACATTGTATGTGGAGGCATGATGTTGATGGTCCAGAACCTATTTTTTATAGTGATAGATCAGACACTGGAAATACTGTTTTGTATATTCTGTGCTACTGTAAATTGGCATGGTGTTCACAGATTACTATTTTGAATCAGTGTATTTTAAAAATGCAATTTTTTTAAATACCTCTAAACCAATTTTCAAACAGGCTTTTCAAAATCCCTATACRATACGAGCTATGACTATTACTGTGTTTATTAATGATCTTTGTTCACGTTCATGTTCATATTGGAATAAATATTCTTTTTAAAACCTGTTTCTGAATCATGAATAAACACTCAGGTTTGCTAAGGCACCCTGGGGCTTTGTTTTATATTTGTTCTTTTCAAGTGATGCTATAAATGATACTTTACATATACATATATGCATGTATCTATCTATATATATATAGATAGATAGATATATGCATATATGGTGGCATGAAAGTGTTCCTAGTATAGTTAGAGTAAATACTGTTTTGTGTTCCAACAGAAATTTTTCCTCAATCTTCTAAAATTAATGTGTAAAAGCTTATTTTAATGTCTTTATATATGGATGGAGGTATATGATATCTTAGTCTTTTTATAAAGTAACATTCAACTGTATATTTAATTATTCACTTAGGGGAGAAAACTATTTCAGAGTTTGGAGATAGCTGAAAGACTAAAATTTATAATTACGTTAGGTAAGTAGCACAAAATAATTTTTTAAAATTTATAAGCAATTCTATAACCAGAGTTCTATGGCCTAGTCAGATTGTGATGCTCAGACCTAAGGCAATTTAYTTTTCATGCTTTCATTTCCAGAATTAAATAGGCATTTGAAGTATGGTCGCTTGATTAGGGAAGATGTGTGCCAAAAAAATCACTTTGCAGTGGAGCCGTGAGGAAAATGTGTTAGAGGAAGGGCAAGCTGTGGAAAAGTGTGCTCATTAAAGATTGTCATTTTGATGGTTATTTGTTCTGTATTGCAGAAGGTCTCTAAATTGAGTTAGGAATTATGTGAAGTTAAAGAAAACTGTTACTGCATTAGCAGTGTTAATGTACCAAGCTCCAAATGGGGAGAAGTGGGACTCAAATAGTAAGATGGAAAATAACAAGAGGACTAAGAAGCATGTTACTTACTACATCCAGGCTTTTGTTTCTGACCTCAGCTACAATTGGAATAGGCATGGAGTTTTTACTTAATATAAGTCTGGAATTGGGACTAACTTTTTTTTTTTTTTATTTCATTTGTTATGTAGCTTGCATTTAAATTGTGGGGAGAGAAGGGGCCTAAGCTCACAGTTTGAGGCTTTATCACTAAGTTGTTAAATTTATCCAGAGCAAATAGTTACTGTCTGTCTGAATTTAGTTACTGTCAGTACAGRCATCTTTTTTACTCAGCAGCTAGTACTTTGATACTGAGAGTCTCACTGTTCTGGTACATTACCTGTAAACAAAGCTTCCTGAAGCATTATCATTCCCTTCTTCAAGTTGAATGTAAGCTACCACTGATTTTCATCTGCTGAAAAATGTTCCTTATTTAGGAATTATTTTTTCAGTGATACATTGAAAACATGCAGTAAAATACTGCTAGTGTTACAGCACTGAAAGTGAAAAGTAACTTAAAAAAATAAAAATAAAAAGTACTTTGAGCTATTTTTAAGTTCTTGCAGTGAGATATATATATATATATATATATTACATATATATATTTATATATTTTTAAGTGGAAAGACTAATTTATTTCGCAGTAACTGACAATGTAGATTTACTAAGCCTGCAAAAGAATTCCTCTGCTAATTTAGATGTATGACTTAACTTTCTTAGGTTCAGGTTCCTATGTGCATAGGGGATGATATTTTCCTTCCTGATTTTGAGAATTCACTTTCAGGTAATGTGACAGTGTCCATACAAAGCCAAAGTTAAATGCTTTGTATTGAGGTGGAGGTTAATCTGGTATCCTGTTTAATTGGTATCATTTCTTCTCATGGTCTTTTAACTTTTACTCTTCTGTTTGTTTTTTCAAAGGCTGTGTAGATGATATTGTAACTGTATTAGCTGAAGAACATGGTTGCCTTGATATTATTAAGGTATGTACAGCTAGTTTACTCTTCCATGCTATCTTATCTGGAGTATTTTATTGCTGTTATGTTACATAGAATTTGAGATATTTTTTAACTTGTTTAGTTACTTTATTGCAGTATGAAAAATACTTTAAATGATAGATTACATATCTAAGATTTCTTCAAAACACCCAGTACTGGAAATGCTCATTCTTTTCTAAATTATTTTCAATCCAGGTAGGTTTTAACCCTCACTGGATAGCTTGTTACCTATTTCTTTAAATATTGCAGGGTTAAGTATTTCTCTCCTAGAAGTTTTGTCTTCTACCTGATGTGCCTTACATGTTCTGTGTACAATGTGTGATTATGCAGTTCAGCTGTCCTCTCCCCCTGTTACTTCCTTCTCCGCCTCCCCCCCCCCCAAAAAAAAATTAATTACTGAATTTGATGCTTGTATATATTGAGACACTGTATAAAAGGATTCTGTTATTGAAAGGAAGTTTGTGGGTGTTGCATTGTTCATACTGGAAGAAAAAATTCAGGTTGGAAAAAAGATCTCTGTATATGTTGTGAGATCTCCAATTTTTTTCCCACCAAAGCAAAGAGGGGGGTTACTACCCTGTTGGAACAGCTGTAGCATTTTAGTCTGATACAGCTAACCTCATAGGTGTAGATACGAAATTTTATTGCCTTCAATGGAATAACCTGAGTGTTAGAAGCTAAGTATCTCTTGAAGTGGCTTGCTGAATTAGGATAGCAATAAACAATCCTCCTCTATGCTTTTCTTTATGCTCCAGGACATTTCTGAAAATATGATCACTCTCCTGAGGAAATGCCTTACGTTCCAGCCTTCTAAGAGGCAAGTATTCTGTTCAAACGCACAGTAATCTGTGCTGGGGTGCTACTTAAATTAGAGGACCTGCTGCTGATTTTTCAGAATGCTGATGTTATTACCTATAAGAAATTCTTGGTTTTGTTACTTTGTATCCTTTTGGGGGGTTGGGGGAAGTAGAGAGGGAGAAAAAAAATAACTGCGCAAAACCCTTGAGGTTGAATCAGACTAAGGTGGGGGACCCTTCAGTAATTTTTAGTTTCAAATTCACAGCTTTTACGGATTCCACATTTGGATGTTGGTAAGGGTTACTGCAGCTGTGTTGTAGCCAGAATTAGGGCTGCTTTCTTCAARTCTGTTCTTTCAAAATACTTTTTAGTTATGTCAGTCCACCACAACTTTTTTAAAAAAACGAAGCAGACTTCTGTTCTTCAAATAAAGGTTTTCTATTTCCCCCCCCCACACACACACCATCTTTGCTTTTAGTGAAATTATAGGGGAAATTTAAAAAAAAAATAGTTGCTGTATGTGTTGTATGAGGATAAGATCTGAACTGGRGCTATAAACAGTCTTTCTGGTGTATTACATATTATGGATTGAACAAAATTGGTAGATTCTCTGCTATCAAATTCTCTGAAATTTCTTTCAGAACTCTTTTAGGGTCTCTGAAATTTGATACGATCATTTAAAATAGTTTGTTAATATTTATTGCTGGAGGTGAGGGTGCTTGATACTGTCAAGGCTATATTTTTGGAAGCACTTTGCACTTACTCTTTTGCTGTCTTTTCTTAATTTAAGGCCAACTCCAGAGGAGCTGCTGCATGACAGTTTGTTCAGTGAAGTATCTTTAGCATACCCTCCTTTTTGCAAACCTGCTGGTCTGTTCTCATCATCTCCAAGGTGTGCTAATTTAACACTTCCTGAAGACATCACTCTATTATGTAAAGGTAAAAGGGGGGGTGAGATGGGTGCATTGGAAAGGAAAAGATGGTGTTTGGGGTTTTCTTTAAATGGTTTGTTGGAGAGAAATTGTTAAATGGGATAATACTACATTCTTGAAGTAAATTGTTTAATAGGAACAGATATTGGTAAACATATTTTGATGGATGTGTGTGAATCAAAGGAGAACATCTTGATTTTGTGTATTGGCCTTGGGAATAAGTAGTCATCGTTAATATTCAAGTGCAGCTTGGGATATCAGTATTGTCTTTTGCCTTGATAATCTGGACATTTACATGGACAAGGTAGTTCTTGGGCCATATCACATGCGCCTCCCCTCCCTCCTAAATATTGGAAAATAAGATCTTTGTGAAAGAAGTTATGTTCTAGAGTAAGAGTAGAAATTTCTGAGTTTAAAACTAGAATATGCTGAAAGTGTTAACATTCCTCTGAAGTCCTCATTAACTTTTCTGATGAACATAAACATTTTACTTAGAAAATCTAATTCCACARTTTGAGGGGTGCTATGATTTTACACCTTGTTAGTGTGCATGTGGTATGTGAAAGGAAGATAAATTAGAAACACTCGATATGAATCACTAATTTCTTATTTTTACCTTTAGCTCTCTATTGTGGAAGATAGTTTGAGGGATTTGTTTGTTTGTTTTTGAGGTAGGTGCATAGGAAGCTGAAGTCTGCCTTCTAATGTATTTTTCTGATTAGTTCTATTTTCTGGCACCACAGGAAACTACAGAAATGCTTGCTGGGTTTTTGTTTGATTATTTTTTTTTCCTCAAGACCTTTACCCATTTGCTCTTTCCTTAAATCATCCTGAAGGACACTGCAAAAGGAAGGTCACTCTTCTGCTAGCATCACATTATGGTCTAGGACCTTTCAATCATAATAATCTGTTTCCAACAAAATGTGTTTAGAGTGTTAAAGTGATAGGGGAATAAAAAGAGGAGATAACTAACAAGCTGTAACTCATTTTTATTTGGTTTCTCCTAACAGATGAAGATAGTGATTACCTAGCAGAAAGATCAATTGAAGAGGTTTATCATCTCTGGTGTTTGGCTGGAGGAGACTTGGAGAAAGAACTTGTCAACAAGGAAATCATTCGATCAAAGCCGCCAGTGTGCACGCTTCCCAAGTACGAAAAAGGAGCGTTTTTAGAGTAGTGGGATGGTGGAAAAGATCAGGGCGTCCAAGAAAATGTTTTGTTTTGGTTTTTAGTTTCAAGACAWCTTTTTGTGAAAAAAATCTTGAAAGTAGTATTCTTGAGCAGTAGAGAATCATTTCCGTTCACCTCTTAACGCCTAATTTAAGGCATTATTTGAACACCTATCTTTTGTCCATCTGCGCTTCACAWTACTTTCTGAAATTTGAAGAAATGTAGGTGAAATGGAAAATAATAAACTGAAAGTCTCTAAATGTAGCACTCTTTCCAATAGTATTAAGTTTTACTAAAAAAGTATCACTGCTTGAATGATGTGTTTTCAGTTGTAATTTAATAGGTTCTGTACCAAATTCTCACACTCTGAAATCTTTCACRCATGTGCAGTGCTGAATAGTAAACTCATTCCTTCAATGATCAACTGCTGTTTTAAAAACTCTTAATTATTTTTAATAGCTTTTAATTCTGTTACAACCTTTTAGTTATTACTTCTTTCATACTCCTGCTGCATACACATTAAAATCGTGTGAATACATCRATGTCTTGATCCTGCAGTCTGATCTTAATATGATCCATACAGACTAATTTGCAGGATGTGAGATTTAGAAACACATGAAATCAGTGTGAACAACCAACATGCAACGTTTTCAAAAGGAAAAGGCAGAGCTAGATTTTAAGAGGTGTTAGGGTGGYGAAAGTTGTGTGACACTTCGAGTGACAGCCCATTTCCATACCCACTGGTGAATACATTTGGTTTTAAATTTCATGTGGAAAATGTTTTTCCTCTTACTAATTATCTTCAAGGTGACATTCATTCAGAAATGCAATGTAAYTTCATCTTCTACAGGAACAAAGGAGGGTATTATTTGATAATGAGAATGTTAGCTTATTTTCTGAAAATCAATTTGATGTTGTCTGGTTTTAAGACATCACTAAATGGGCAATATGTGTATGCTCTTTCTTGGATGYATTTGTGGTCCTTTAGTGGACTGCAGCAGAGAAACTGCAGCAGAGAAAAGATTTTTCCATGTTTTTTGCCTTGTGACAAAACAAATGACTGTGACACTTTATTTTTGCTTCTCATGGTAAATGGCATCCTAGTCTTGGCAGTCCTAGCTTGTGTCAATTTAAGGAATAAAAGGGACTGTTAATCTCATTCCTCCTCCTTTGCATGCAAACCAAAGTTCTAGAAAAYCTAAAATGTAATTTTTCCAGTAAAAGCTGTTTGAATATTTTGAGATGCTTGTACATTCTCTTGACAGCAGATTTCATGCACTTGATAGCAGGTTTCACGCTGCACAGAATCAATACAATGTACTTCTAAGAACTAGCATTGTGTGTTAGAGAAGAAGCTGATTGATTTAAGGCTTTTTGTTTTGTTTTTTTAACGCAAGTCCTACATATTATTATGACCTGAATTTCCCTCCCCCCCCAACCCCTTGAAGCTTTTTATTAGAAGACGGTGAGAGCTTTGGACAAGGACGAGACAGAAGTTCTCTCCTAGATGACACAACTGTGACTTTGTCTCTGTGCCAGCTCCGAAATGTAAGAAAAATACTGTGCACAAGTGCTTGTGTCTTCACTGCATAATATATGTATTTTAAAGAGAGTATGGAACAATAACTCCTACAGCTGTTCCTAAAAAGGGCAGTATTACTAGTATTTGTTGGTTCTAAGACAAGCCTTTCTGGCATCTGAGTCAGATTYGGACTTGTGTTATTAAACTGGTTGGTCTGCTTACTAAACTTACTACATTTTTCTTTTCTTTTTTTTTTTCTTTTCCCTTCTCCCTTCTGTGCCTTCTTCCTCCTTTCCTTCTTTTTTCTCACCTTCCTTTTCCTTATTTTAGCTRCCTGGTTTGTTCTTATGGAACCCCCATAGTTCCGTAGTATCTGATATTCTGTGCAATTGCTAAACTAATTGTGACAATGGATGACTTCTTGCATTCTTTAATTGCTGTCTGTAGGTGGCTCCCAATATTCAAAAGAAGAATCAACTCAATTCAGTTGAAATATTAAAATTAGATACCAGATTTCCATTATTTATTGCTAACCTTCAGAATGTGTAGCTATTACACAGTTAGTTTGAAAGATCACTTCAAAGCATTTTCCCAAAATGCAATCATGCAGGTTTTTTCCATCTTCAGTAGAAAAAAAGATATACAAATGATAATTTATAATTTTACTTTCTGTAACAATCAGTTAAAAGACTTACTGTATATATTACTGAAATGCTTTTATGGTATTGTGTACTGCAGCTCATTTTGAGGAATATACAAGCCTGAACCTCACAGTGTTAGTTGAAATATATTTTTTAAGCTTATTCAGCCTTTCAGACACCTTCCATGGAGCAGAGCATGATGCTTGTAATCAAAAGAGGATCAGTGCTGAATGAACTGAGTGTGAGCTGTGCTGTCAATCTCAGGAGGGGCTGTGTGCCTTTAAGTTAAGGATTGAACTGCAAAACAGCACAGCAGGGAGGATAGTATTAAACATWAATCACAATGCACCAAAGATGTCTGAAGACATTAGGCAAGAATCCAGGCTTGCTTGTCTGTCATCCTTCCAGAAAGTGTCTGTATTTCTGTGTGGCTCTAGATGCTGCTAGTAAAAGGAGCTCAAATTTGCATAACTCTTGAACTGATTAAAAAAGTAAAGTCAAGTTCTGTAGTTGCTTTGTAACTGCTTGGATAGGAAGTTAGTGCAGAAAGATGAGAAAAATAAGAAACTGCTTAATACTACTGATCTATTAATACTTGTCACACAAAAGCTTTTGTGTATATATGGATATCRGTTTGTGAATGAGATAAGAGAATTATCTTTATGCAGTAGAATTTCCATTAACTCTTAAAAGTCTATAATAGTATAACTTTTAGCATTTAAGGCTGTATGTTCTTTTGTTGATKGAGGACTGAGCTAAAGCTTAGTCAAATCTAAGGGCAAGTTACTAAATTTAACAAATGAACCGTGAGGTAGTTTCTGTATTCTACTAAGTATTTCTGTGGGAATTTTGGACATCATCCTGATAGTGAATTGTTTTTATTCTGAATTTCAGAGACTGAAAGATGTTGGTGGGGAAGCATTTTATCCATTGCTTGAAGATGAGTAAGTGTGTGTGTTTTTGTATATATATATAAAGACACTAATCTTACAGTTATTAGTTGCATTTCAGTGGCACAATCCCCAACGGGACAAGTGTCTTCCAAAAGCAAACCAAACATGTCTTTGTTCGACTTTTAAAGTCAATGAGAGTTGAAGAGCACTTGGCAGTGGGCCCTGACACCAAACTGAGAAGCCTAGGCTGCTTCTGTGTCCTGAAAATCTTGAACTGAATGAACTATTGGTGCTGAATATTCAAAATTATTCATTTATACTTATTTCTGACTCAGAAATGTGTCTTAACATATTCATTTTGTCACAATGAATTGTATTTCTTGCTATTCACTATGACTTTCTAACTTTTTTCCCAGTCAGTCAACTTTACCTCATTCAAATAGTAGTAATGAGCTGTCTGCGGCTGCCAGTCTTCCTCTGATCATCCGGGAGAGGGACACAGAGTACCAGCTAAATAGAATTGTCCTGTTTGACAGGCTCTTGAAGGTATGGAATCTTTCTGATGCTGAATAATTGGATTTGGTCTATTAATTAGAGGATTTTTAAAGGCTCAAGTAATTGGAAAAAAAGAAGCAGAGATACAACAGACCACAATGGAGAAGGAAGGGAAAAAAATCTACAGAAGTATAAGATGATTGAAAATAAGCATTTAACAAGTCTATCTTTTTACTTGTAATGAGTATAAAAATAGTCTGTAAAATATGCCTATAAAAATAGAATCAGAGCTGATAATAATACCTGTTATTTACTGAAGAAAATATTTCTGCATCCTTTATTTCCTAACAGACTAAGCTATTCAGGTATAAATGCACCTATAACATTTCTGCATTTTCTGCATTTCTGCAAGCAGTAAGGTATTCGTAAACAACCAGTCATTCCTGTGGTAGCACCATGTTAGAAATACTTCGTTTTTTTGCTGAGCATGCAATAGYATGTTGAACAATCTCACGCAGGGATAGGGATTCTGATTTAAGAATGAAAGAGAGCTGACATGCTTCATTAGGCACARTACTTAAGAAAATGATGTTGGATGTGTAGCATGAAAAGAAACATACAATGAAGAAAGATGAAAATGAAACTTCCGATTAAAAGTTGGGTTGCTAACTTCCTAGCATGCTGAAGTACATGAATGAATTCACAGGAAGAAGCAAATATTTTAGCAGTAAACAGTAGTGCTCCATCCAGAGCTTCCAGTGTAGGAATGAACTTTGTTTGATGTAAAACTTCGATTTGTTCTTCAGACTGACAGCATTTGTCTTCTCTTGGGAGAGAGACATTCCCGGGGTTGGGCTTTGGATTCTTTCAGTGGCACAGTAGCATTTTATGCTGTTAGTCTCTTCTCTTTGAAGGCCTATCCATACAAGAAAAACCAAATATGGAAAGAAGCTAGGGTTGACATTCCTCCTCTTCTGAGAGGCATAACCTGGGCTGCACTCTTGGGTGTTGAGGTAAGAATACAGGTGGTATTTCCCTTCCCAGAACATTGAGGTTAACTTACTAGCCTGTGAATTGTAAAACAGATATGCTCCTTGAGAGCAGTGTATATTGGTAATATCAGTACTCCTTAATAGGTAGCTGAATTCAGTGCCTTTACAAAGAGGATGTTGAAGGCCAATTGCTAGTGACTGAGATGCATGYCTAAATAAGGTTGAAGGCTTCAGTTAACTTGAAAACTGGATCAAGTACATGGCTCTCTGTATAAACAAAATTGAAAATCACTGAAGATGGTACTGGAGAAGTAACAGAAAGGTCTGTGTGGCCTGAATGATAARAGAACAAAGATGATTCTGTTAAAATTCTGCAGTTGGAATGTTTTGCACTTTAGGAAATGCAGTATGATATGTTGTCAGAAAAAAAGAATTGATAACTGAAGCGCTTGGCAAAACCAGTCAACTTCTGTATGCTAGTGTGTACATTGTAATTTGCAATTATATTAATAAGGGCTTTCTGAATTCAGATATTCTTGTTGCACTTACAGGGTGCCATACAAGCAAAGTACGACGCCATTGATAAAGACACACCGATTCCTACAGATAGACAAGTAAGATTTTGGTTGTTTTCCAATACTGTCACTTGAGGTAATGCAAAATCTTTTTCACCAGTKACAAAGTCATTTTTTTACTGTAACAGATGTAGCAGATTATTATGAAAGGGTTCCCTAGGCTTGTAAACTCATTCATGCTGCAACAAAATCTCACAAAACCTATGGGAACAAATTGATAACTCAAATGACGTTATAATACCTGGAAAGTGAAATCCWTTCTTACTTCAGAATCGTTGATTCTGTAGCAATGGCAAAGAGGAAGGTGCTGTGAACAATGGACTGATGTAGTACCGGAAGTCCTGTTTTGATCAAATGCTGGTTGTTCCTGTTGGACTTGATACCAGATAGTATGTAGTACTCTGAGATACTGTGAGCTAAGCTATGCTTTAAAGAAATGAGTTCTTGAGCAGGTAAGTTTTTCAGGAGATATTGTCAAATAGTAAAAAGATACCACAGTAACAGTTACTCCTTTCAGCTGGCTGAAGAAATAGTTTTTAGCACATTGAGAGTGTTGTTCTGAGAACTCTGATTATCCTTAGATCAAAATGATATTAACATCTAAAATGATGTCAAAAGTGTTGGGGCAGCAAAACTATAATTGTGTTTATTTTCTGGTTTTTAGGATTAGAGCCCCATTTTTTCCCAAGTATGAATCTGAATTTAAAAAAAAAGTACTTTTGATCTCTGAGTGCAGCTTTAATGCCCTGTCCCTTTCCAGTTTGTGAGAATGATGGAAAAAAAAACAATTTGTGTTTTTGATGGTGGTCCAGCCTATATTCTTTGGCTGCTTTCCATCTCTTGTGTTGGAAGACTGCTGTAGCTTGTAACCCCAGTCACCCTGATTTCTCTTTATATTATATGCTTGGCTATGGTACAGATTGAAGTTGATATTCCTCGTTGTCATCAGTATGATGAATTGCTGTCATCACCAGAGGGTCATGCAAAGTTTAGACGTGTGCTGAAGGCTTGGGTAGTTTCCCAYCCTGATTTGGTGTACTGGCAAGGTGAGTTTGACAAGTTAGCAAGATCAGATAATTAACTGGAAGGCTATACCAACGGCTGACTTAAAAACAAGCTCTCMCTAGTAAGCTTTTTATTTGATTGCACACAAAGAGTGTGTCTGTGGTTATTAGAAATTTAAATCTTAATGATTTATACTGAGCTTGTAATGTAAAAATGCCCTTCACTTTTTTATATATTTATTTTCTTATGCTGTATTCCTCCTTAAATTACAGTAACTTTATTTCAAAAAAAGATTCTGTTGCTTAGTGGTGTTCAGATCAAAGATGAAACTGCAAAAGTTACTGAGCGAGTTTCTGGGGCTGTTAATAGCATTTCTTGAAAGCCATGGCAGAATAACCAATTTAATGCTGTAGTTTGACAATTTGAAATCTTTTTTTGCTTTCATGTGTTTTTCACACTTGTTCTCAGCATAATGTGCAAAGCTTGAGGTTGCAGGTATTGTAATCAATATCAAGTATGWAAGTTTGCATCATAAATTAATAAATTTATCTTATGCTTTTACAAAAAAACTAGATCTTCATGCAGTCTCTTCATAACACTTCTCTCTTTAGGTCTTGATTCTCTCTGTGCACCATTCCTGTACTTAAATTTTAACAATGAAGGTGAGTACCTTTTTCTGCTGAGGGTGGGGGAAAGCAGTCTGTCATCTGTATCTATTTGTGTATAGATGTGTGYACCTGCTTATACATGAAATTTTTAGTGGCTATAAAGGCAGTTTAAAGCTTCTCCTGTTGCTACTAGTCAAAAGAAATGGTCCTTTATTGAAAAGTGATTGTGGTATTATTCTTCAAGCAGGATATCAACAATAAAATATAGTACTAACTTACACAACGTGAAGTACAAATAACCTTGACTATAGAAAATCAAGAAATGCTTCCCTAATACTTAGGCTTTTCTGTGAAGCTGTAGTTCGGCCTTGTTTGATGTGAATACCAGTGTACTAACTGTTGACCTATCAGACTAACATTTTCCAGAAAATCTGACATTGGTTTTAAACTCTTAAATGTTTATCAGCCCAAGTTTGAATACATGGCCTTTACCTTTTTTAAAACCTGATTTGTTGAGAAGTGGTTGAGTCCAGTAGTCTGTTCTTTCATCTGGCTTTTTGTAAAGTCTGTGTCTGGGGAAAGCCAGTTTCTTAAAGCAATGACTCCTATTATTCCAACTGTGTGTCTTCAAAAATTTCAGTCAACAGGGTTTTGCTAATCTTGGATGTGTTGCTATCAGGTTGGGTTGTAGAGTCTTTTCTCCCATTGAAGCAAAATATAATTGTAGTGAGTTATATAAAATTTTGTCTTCTGTTTTTTTATTACTTTATTTTACTTTAAACTTAATTGTGCACTTTTGGCTTAGATAGTGAAATAGTAGTTTTAATGCTGGTAAAGGTGTAAYGTAGAACTTGCTTATAACATGAACTTAATCATTTTTGGTATAAATTTGATGTTTTACTTAGCACTTTCAAAATGATATAGATTTTTTTTTTGGACAATTTGACAAGCCTGTATTTCTAATCAAGATRTCTAGTCTGTGATCTAGCAATATACCTAAGAATTGTATTAAAATAGATTATTATTTCCTGGGAAAAAGTGGGAAAAATCTTCCTGGGAAAATTTCTGATTAAAAAATGTTTTTACYCGCTAATCTCTACTTCATATATATGCAAAGAGTAACTGGAAAATTGAGATGTTCTTGCTCATCTTTCTGAGAATATTTTAATAGTATTCTGCCCTATGTTTTTCCTCTGAATTCTRTCCTCTTCAGTATTTGAGCTGAAGCAAGATTTCAGATGAGTCTGATGTGGGTATAAGCCAGGTGTAAGTTCTATAGGAGAAAATATAGAAGAATGCAACAAAGCAGTTATCCAGCATTTCTCTTTAAYATTTTATTCATCATGGGATCCTCACGTTTTAATGCAGATATTACTGTGGTTTTTCATCATCTCTACTTTGTCACTGAGAAGAAATATAGGAATAAACTGGGAGCATATCACATCCAGGCAGCTTTTTTTGTTACTCTTGACAGTAGGAGACTTCTTTAGGAGCTTTTAAAATCCTTTAATGAGAAATATGCCCTTTTTTGTGTTTTCACAATCATTCTAATGTATAGATTGAGTTAAATATTTATGCTTGGTCTCTGCTTAATAATGAACACTTCTAAGGATTCATGTTTGTACTACCTCAGTGGTTACATCTCTTTTAATTATTTCAGCTCTGGCATATGCTTGCATGTCTGCTTTCATCCCCAAGTATTTATATAACTTCTTTCTGAAGGATAATTCTCATGTTATTCAAGGTCAGTAAGTCTCTTATTTTTGTATTTCTTTTATGAGAGGTAAAATTAATTCTGAATTTCTAAGTTATATTTATGAGTTACAAATATACTTTCTCAAGTGGTTACAGAATTAGAACACAAATGGAATCACACTGTAGAAATTCCTACCTGCATCTTTCAAATGTTCATTTTTTTTTTTACATAAATAAGCACACCAGCTGTGATAGAAGTGATTAAAAAAAAAAAAAGGGGGGAATAGAATAAAGTGGGTAAAGCTCTGAGCAGGAGAAAC
This sequence comes from Rhea americana, assembly GCF_003343005.1. Classification (NCBI taxonomy): domain Eukaryota; kingdom Metazoa; phylum Chordata; class Aves; order Rheiformes; family Rheidae; genus Rhea; species Rhea americana. The sequence continues at coordinate 2,793,320 of NW_028187188.1, read as the reverse complement.
ATGCAGGTGTCTGAAAAGAAACACACTGCTCTGTGTAATGTCCAAGGTAAGAGTCAGTCAATTACACAAAGTTGTTAAGTGAGCAAATAGCCTTTCCACTGTTATACTGTGAAGACTTACCCTTCATGTAGTCAAAATCATATTGTTATAGAGAACTGTCTTGAGAGGGGGTCAAGGAAGAGGAACAGTACAAACCTGAAACTCCTCWGAAAATGGAAGTCCAGAAAGTTACATACTTGAAGGGCGTTATACTGAACAGGAGATAATGTTGTTCAACACAGGGCAGGGATTGGAGAACCTTGAGGAAAAGTGTTCCATAGTTTGTTCTTCAGCAGCTATATAGGTAACTTGGAGAAATTAAAACAATATCTGGGAAGTAGATGTCTGTTCTATGTTAAAATCAACTGTGAATTTCTTGGAAAAACAAGAAGTTGTCAAGAACCAGAAAGTCACCTTGGTGTTGTCTGTGTTGACAAGATAATTTGTCYTGGAGATATTTTAAAAATTATCAGTGTTTTTTCAAACAACTTTTTACATTTTTTAAAAAAGACTGTGATATGGAATGAAGAAATAGTCTTTTGTATGCAACATAAACTGATAGAACTGCTCAGTTTAGAAACAATGTCTTGTCACTTCTTTRTCCTTAAAAATAGAGGAGATTAAGAACTGGTCAACAAAAAACAATTAGATGTAAAAGCAGTTACATGCTGGAGCATATGGAGAGAACTAACATGAGGTGAGAACACAGTGGTTAGGAGAATTTACTTAAGAAAAATGGTAGTTAAGAGGCATTATGAACTGATATATAAAATAATGAATAGTGTGGTAAAGCAGTTCGAGAGAACGTGTTTGCATCCTTTTGTCCGTAGAGTAAGAGCACTTGCTGGAAAAAAGAGGCAGTGAAGGTCTAAAGACAAAAAGAATACTTGCATTATATCAAGTGTTCCTGTGGAACAAACTGCTTTAGCCTTTAAGATTAATAGCTTGGTAAAGACTTTTCTCGAGGGRGTATACTCTTACATAAAATAATAATTTTGCTCCTTAGAATTCCCTCCTGTTATTCCCTGGAGTCTTTACAAAAGTTAGGAATATAGGGCAGTGTGATTCTGTGAAACAGTAGTCCAGGGGTTTCTGGGTTACTGTGTAACATCTGATATCATCAAGGACTCAGGAAGACTGGACTTTTTAGGATTCTTGCAGTATATTGGTTTAGTCTGCCTAGTGTCTTATGTCAAGTACCAATGTATAGATATGGTTTTAAAGAAAATTTCTTTATAACTTCTCTGCTTTATTGGGTTGAAAGTAARTGTTAAGAACATACCATCTGATTGCTTGTGGCAATTTTAGCTTCCACATGAGGGTCAACAAGATTAATCTTTCAAACTGCAAAATTCAACATACCTCATTTCTGAGCCTGTCCTAAGCAGTGAAGGCAGCTGTTTGTTCTAAGCTTATCAGATATATTTTCTTACAGGAAATAGAATGCAAGAGCAGTTAAAGATGTTTGGATATGGAATGCCCAATTGTGTGAGCGAAACATTCCTATAATAAAATCCCAACCAACAGCAACTGAATGGACCAAAGTGATGTGTTTTCTTGAAGGAATGTGTGTCTTCAGTAGATCCTTAATTAAACACGTAATCCCACACAATAATTATATTTCATGAACCTGGCTAGTCAAATAAAGATGATATTTAGCAACCTGGTTTGTGTCTGTACAGAACCACTCTGGGCACGAATCTCCATTTAAAACAAATGCACTTAGGGAAACTAATTTTGAAATTGCTTTCATTGGTGCACACAGCTGAATGTATAGGATTACTGGTTTACTGCACCTTACCTGTGATTACTGTTTTATGGAATACAGAGAAGTGATGATGCAAGATGCACTGATTCTGCAAACTTGAGACATGAGAAGGTTTCTTTGTTTGCTTTGTTTTTGAAATTGAAGGTCTGCATGCACTGTAGTGTGAACGTAAGGTATAAATTCAGTTACCTTTCTAACCTGTATGCATRTGAATGTGAATAAGAATATCTTTGGTTTGAAAGTGAGATAGCATAGTGTAAAGATGCTTAAGCTAGCTCTGAAATGGTCTGGCCTTGCTGACATAAAACTCAGCAAGGGCCTGTTCAACCACTTAACTCCTCAGCTGGGTACTGCTAGGGCATCTGTGGCATAACAGAGATGCAATGCCAGAGAGGAGGCTGGTGCTTCTGTGGTGTCTGATGCCTGAAGCAGTGATAACAAAGGGGTTTTGTGGTCTATAGCCTTTTTTTTTCTCCAGCATAAAATAAAATAATTGGATGTAAAATTCTAGAARGCATCCTTTCTCTTCTAGTATAATTTGTAGTGGGACTGTTGCTATCACCTTGGGAGTGTGGAGAAAAAGGAATTGCCACCTGTTATGAAACTGTGGTGTCATTGCCTTTTCATTTTTATTCTCACAAAGCATATGACAATGTGGACAAAATTGGGGAGAGGCAAGGGAGTCTCTCAATGACTGTATTCTCTTGTCACTTCCAATTAAAAGCAAGTAATATTCCAGCCATTTCATTAAATTGTATCTTTCAGCCTGATGTGTTATGTTGAAGATGTAATGAATTAGATTTTTTACAGTAAATATCTTGCTTTGTTCAAAAAAAGACAACGTAAAAGAAGTTCCTGGTCATGGAAGTAGTAACCTTAAAACTTGCATCAACTTCTGGACTATAAAATTAGACATAGGAAAGAAACTACACAGAATACAATTTGAGAAGTGTATATTTTGTGTTTCATCAGAATAGTTAGGTCTTAGAAATCCTTGAAACAGTGTTGTAAGTTGCTTCAGTTGGTATCATGTGGCTCATTTATACTGAAATGTATTTAACTTTGCATGTGAAATATACATTAAAATATATACTTTTTTTTTTTGAGTTTAATTTTTTTCCTCCAAAATCAATGTTCTTCCTTTCTTACAGCTKTTCTGTGAATTAGCAGGATATGGTAACTTGTATTTTTGAGAATGATCTTGAACTTGCTTGTCATTTCAGAATACCTGACAGTATTCTCTCAAATGATTGCATTCCATGATCCAGAGCTGAGTAACCATCTTAATGAAATTGGCTTTATTCCAGATGTAAGTATTAAGGCTTCTTATAATATTGTTCAGAGGAAGTGTAAAAAAAAAAAAAAAGAAAAAAAAGAAAAAAAAAGTTGCCCTCATGTTCTATTTCAGCAATTGTTTATAATAAGCAAGATAATATGATATTAATAAACCTTTCTGAGTATGCTCATAAAATGGTAACATTTTGATTTTTATTTTATTTACTTGAGTCCTCCCCATTCTRTTGTCATGGTAAATACAATAAAGGTACTACCAGTCATTTTATCCTTTAAGATCATTCTGTAAAATATGTGATTTTATTTTTGAAGTTTGGATTAATATACAGAAATTAATGTGAGCATGAGTGACCAACAGCAATATTTTTGTAAACTAATTAAAAGGTGAGTCAATTCACTTGAAAGATGCATTACTTTACAAATAATAGAAAAAAATACATGCAAGTGAAGTTTAATCTGCAGGTGCATTGTTGGTTCTTGCAAAATACTTAGCAGTATGTTGGAGTCTATCAGAAACATTAAGCAAATATATAACCCAGAAGAAATCTTTAAGATGGGAAAYTATACACGAACATGCAGACAAAAGTGTAATAGAGAGGGATATATTGGTAAAAGCAAAACAAGGCCTTCTTCATATTGTAGGGCCTCACCTTAGCTGTCACTAAACAAGGGAGAAGTTTCACTACTTAAAGAGCCATGTATAGTTCAGAAAGACAAGGTAATACTCCATAAAAATGCTTGTTTACCTGATTTAGTATTATCCAGGTTTGTGAATAATGTTTCTGAAAAGTGGATTTAGACAAGGCTGCGGAAAGGACATATTTTAACAGATATGGTTTATATCAGGATACATTTGACAGGATGWCTGAGTGGTTAAAATAGAAAAAGGAAACATAAGTCAGGAGATAATGAKGTAGAAATATATATTTCATATATAAGAAATGTATATAAATTTCTTGCTCAYGTAATGCATCTTTTATCAAATATGCATTTTTTTAAATTCAAAAAATGCTCTAAAATGAAGCAGCAAGGCCAAGGCTATGAAATCCATTTCTCATACACAAATCCTTGGTGAATTTGCCTCTTTGGACTGTCAGATACTCACTATCGCTTTTTACAAAGACTTTGATGAAAAAGCAAACATGCTTTCTTCTGTAAATGTATTTTTAATGTAATAACTTGTATATGAATTTTCCAAATTTAAAAGATAATGTGGCATTAAAATGAACGGAAGAGAGAACCAATGTATTGCATTATAAATTGAGGTGCTTTTAGAAGCCAACACTTATCACTGATGAGCCACATCTGAAGTAGAGGGGTTGAGAAAAGGGGTGAAGATGAGCGGAGGGTGGGGAGAAGGGAGAATGTACTCAGCTGCAGAATGCCTAAAGAGTTCTGGATAAGAGGCACAGGTAACAGCACTGTTTAAGTTTCTGAAGGAGAATCAGGTTTGCAGCATCACTGTGTAAATGCTCCCATTGTTTATTTTTATAGCCTGTGGATGACCAAAGCAATTCCTCTGCGTATTTTGTCCTGAAGGCTAGTTCCCATTGAAAATGTATTGATGTAAATCCTGACAATTTTACTGGTCTCCATTTCTACTATTCTCCTCTGCATGAGAGCTCTAACAGCCTATCTTGGGTGTTCGCTGCTCTTGCAAGAACTCGTAATGTCTGCTTATACAGTTGCAATTCTCTGTGCTGAAAACTTTCAAGATAAAAGTCAAGTGGAATAATTAAAAGTTGCCTCGTGGTGTRTTTTTTGTGTTGTGCTAATCATTGGACAGCACGTAGTCAAATGTGAGCCATCTCTCTAAGAGTTACAGTCTAGAATCGAAGGTGAATAGGTAGTGTAGTAGATATTGCAAAACAGGGTTATATATATTTTTTTGAAAACTGTTATATATAAATGCTAGTTCTAAAACTTAACTGCTCTGAAGAGAAGCTCTCCTTTCTAARTCATCTCATTAAATAAAAAAGTGTTGTTCTGCCTTCTAGATTAGTGAGAGAGGGGCTTTTTGTACCTGTAACAAGACAGCACAGGATCCATCAAGGTGAAGGATACGCACTTTAATAATGAGATCTGAACCAGAGTTTCGTGCTTGAATACTAATCCTATCAAAGTAAACCCTGGTTAATCTTTCATCATTGAAACATAGGCTCCCGCTGCAGGAAAGATTTTGTTTCCTGGCACCCTTCCCATTTGCTTTGGGTCATGTAGCGCTCAGAATACTGAATACTGCTAAAGCTTGAATAGTTGTGAATATTGTTAGCTGATGTGATGCCTGGATTAAGTACATTGCTATGGCTATGTGATTTACATGTAAATAGAGAGATACAGTGAATCTTGCAGTTCTTCTTTGCTCACTCTCCCCAAGTCTATAACCGTCCCCACCCTATTTAATGTTGTATAGTACCTGCTCTGTATGTTACTGAATAATTCTGACACCAACAGCAGACCCTTCTGAACTGAAGAAAAACAAGGAAGTGAGCTATGTTATTTAAAGGGTAACTATAGCCATAAATTATTTTGAATAGTTTTCAGCTGCAGATCATGGAGGCTAGACACAGTTGTCAACTGGCTGTTAACAGAGATGACAAAGTCTGGCTGCWGTTACTTAATACCATCTTGCTAAAGCTGCTATCATAGGTAGACCCCTTATATTGGTTTTGGTGATGTGCAAGTTCAGTAGTAGGGCTCCCTCTTACTGGGAGTTAAAAAAATCTTATGATTGATGTATCTTATTTCCATTTGTCTCCACAAGTTCTATTACGCAAGTACTTAGTGGTGAATCTGGAAGAGAGATTTCTTGCTAGTATTTTTACTTTGTAAGAAAATGGTCATTCTTCAAATTTTGATTGTGTAAGAGAGTATAGGTGGGTAGGCTTTAATATTAAAGAACTGGATTCAGTCTGTAACCTCTTTGCATCCTTAGTCATCAAAACACTTTTGCGCCATTTTGTAATGTTTGAATATATGATCAGTTTTCTAAGCACATTATATGCTTGAATATGAGCATATCTGCATGTATTTGGAAGACAGAATAGTGAAATGAAGGTACAAGAGAGTGTGTTGCTCCTTTTAGCTGAGAATCATTGTTTCACCCTTTGCTCATTTTTCTATGTAGCCATGTCAAATTGTCTTTTTGTATAGCAAGCTTGGAAAAAAAAGATTGGATTCCATAACTGGTCGTGAATATCCATTGTTCTTTGATAATTCAAATAACAAAATAAAGATATAAAACCTTGTGAGTTGGATTTTAAGCCATTACCTGCCTARAATATGTAGAAAGTAGCTTAACATGGGAGACGAATTATCTTACATCTGTCTGCTGCAGTGTTTTTAGCACATTTTTCTGAAGCATCTGAGCTGCTTGCTGTTGGATGTACAGTATTGTCCACATTGCCCTAAAATGTGAGTTAATATGGTAGCTCTTGTATTCTTGTAAACTTGACTTGAGCTTTGAGCAGGAAAGGCTCAAACATAAGTTGTATGAGCATTGAAAATAGCAGCAAAAACCCTATGCTATAGCATGTATTTAATAKCTATAAATTATTCTTATGGCTTGTGGAGATATGACAGGTACCTTGTCAGTTTAAGTTAACCCACTGCATCGAATAGCAGATGGTCAGAGGAGGATTACTCTATAAAAGATGAGAATGATGATTAGCCCTATTGTGCATGTTACCTTTAATGGTAGATATTTAACCTTGATCTCAGGTCGGTATTTCTATGTGGGGTGGAGGGTGAGCTTTCTTGGAGGATTTTAGTGAACTTAAATGTTGTGTAGATACATAACAAACAATAACTTGTGAATAATGTTGGCATTTTTGATGCTTTGGAAAGTTTAGGCCTTCAATCTTAAATAATTTCATTATCCTGCAACCAGATGCGCAGCTCCACTGTAGTTGYCTTATTGAGCATAAACTGTGGCTGGAGCATACAGGTCAGCTATTCTGTTCTTAAAGAATTTTCACAGATCAAGAATCTTGTGCATACCTTCTAATATTCCCCACCATCTCCATCAACGAGCACTAATGCTTATTTTCCTTTGATGCTCCTTGCTATTCCTTCTACAATGTCTTTAGAATAGAAGCAAAAGCTACTGAACTTAAATATTTTTCTAAACTACTTTCTTTTACAACTGAACCCTTAGTCTTCTATGGAAACAAGTGCATAAATGTCTCCTTTTYTGGAGAAGCAGACAAATAATGCAGACAGTAATAATAATAATAGAGATAATGATAAAATCCTCATGAAAATGTTTTCATCAAGATTCAAGCCAATGGCTTTGAGAGCTTTGAGTATCTAAAGGGAAGTATGCTCTTCTCAAATAATTGTTTTCTAACTATGGGCAAACAAGTATCTTCACTCTGGAAAACACTGAACTGGGTTTCTAAGCTCTGTTATAGAGCAGACTTCTTTACAGCAGAACAGCTTGTAGGAGAAGAAGCTTCAGATAGAGAGAATGGAAGGATTACAATGAAGTAAATCTAATGGCAAAGGATTTCAATTTTAASTGAAAAATCTGTGGTTCTGTTCAGATTGATTAAGCAGCTACTGATATTAGGGGGCTACCACATTCCTCATGTRGAAGTGGCTGAAATCTTTCTTAGAAGCACAAAACAGCTGATGTTTTGCTAGCAAAGCAAAATGATAATTACAACAAAGCTCTCAAGCTCTCCAAAAAATGAAGTGTKTGTTGGTTTTATACACAACCTCATTACATTTTGCAGTCCAGTAGCAAAAGATTGGAAACCATTTTAACAACAATCTGTTAGTGCAAGAACACGGGAAAATGCTGTTCTAACTGGTGATTGCTAGGGGGCRGTATTTACTAATAATATGTTTGAAGTGCAGTCATTTAACTAAATGAATTTGATAGGCTATTTGAGGACTTCAGGTCAGATATGTGCAGTTCTCCTTTTTCATCACTATTTTTCCGTTTGACCTGTATGGTGAAATAATAAAACGAGTTTTGTGAGTTTTCTTTGCTTTTTGTAACTAAATTACTTGTAAGTATTAATTATAACCTCCATAGCTTGTCTCAGAACATTATATTTATAAAAATTAGAAGAAAAAATTTCTCATCAGTAAAAGTTTGTCAAATACCTGCTATTTAATTACAATTTGACCTATTTTTTGTTGTAGCTTSTTAGAGGTTTGGTGAGGATAGTTTGTAGCAAAGCATTGCTTTGCGTTGTGGTTACCTTTTAATAATCTCTTCAATATTTCAGATTTTACCTTTGCATGTATGTCCCTGCGTRTCTATACACACAAGATACAGGTGTCTGTGTGTGAAATTAGGAGAAAGTGTTGATCTATTTTGCTAAAATGTTTTTATAAGATAAATGAAAAGCAGGAAGTAACTACTTTCAAATTCCAATGAAGTAATGTATTTCCAAAAATGATTCCCACAGAAGGTACATCTCAGAGCAAAGAGGAACCTCAGGCTCCTAGGAATGCTTGTTTTCCTAGTGCATGGAAAGCAAGATGTTCCATGTGAGTAAGCAGGTAAATGGGTATTAGCTGATCACAACTACTGCTGGGAATATTTCAAGGCACAAAGGGATGTTATTATTCAGTTCAAAGATATACTCAGGAAGGCAGTATAAATAATAATAATTATTATTATTAATTATTATTATAATATTATAAGATTGAAACAGTGAGAGGGATGGATTTATTTTGTTTGATTTTAGCCTTTAGACTCAGTTGGAGAATTGGAGGCYGATCTTTATAAAACTGCTTGAATATTGGAAGTGCTGAACAGACTGGTTATCTCAGGTTTGTTAGTCTTAAGGACAGTGTGGGCTGGATACTATCAGATAYTCAAATGAAGATGTAGGAATAGAATTTAGAAAGTGTGGTGCTAAAGAAACTTGCAACAAATCTGTGCATTGTTTTGTCAATGCCACAACCAAGTTAAGAGTTTATGGAATGAGGGGTGATTTATTAACGTAGTATAAATTATGTTTTGTGCTTCACATTTGTTTACTTCAGGGAAAGCGTAATGGGAGGACTAACTTGCACTTTTTGTGAGCTAAAACGTAATRTATTAAGCTTTATGTGTAACTGTAAATCTTCAGAAATGGAAAACAAAACTCATGAGCTATGTAAGTGAGTAAAATGTTAACAGTGCTAGTCTGACTCTTGTATTCCTGACTCTTGGAAAGTCCCCTGAGAGGAACTTTCCATGCTGTTTGACATTTCACAAAAATAGGTTTTGTTGCCTTCAACATAGTGAATGCTTTATTCAAAATTAAGACACTCTTAAGGTATCATACTTAACTGCTCTGATGCATACTGAATTGTCATAAATACTTAACTATTCTAATACATATTGTGTAATGAGTACTCCAGGCTGAAAGCCTTGCAGAGACCAAGGATTTTTCCATAGCCATTACAGTCAGCACAGGTTCCCGTGCTGACTCATAGTAGTGTAAGTGTTGAAGCTGCCTCAGATCCTTCAGATGACACCTGTCTTGAAATGTCAACTTACAGCAACACAAATGCTTGAAGTGTTAATAACTGGCAGTATATGTTTGAGAAACTATTTTTACTGCCTTTTACTGAAAAGTRTGCATTTTAATAAATATGATCATAGAAATACACAGGTATTTTTCCATTGGAAAGTATGATTTGCACTTAATTATTTATCCAAAAAAGGGAGGGGGAGGGTCTGTAGCAAAAATATATATTGAATCAAATTGGTTTTTATTTGTTCAGGCTTTCCTCACTAATTCTGAGTTAGCAGTATAGATATGTAAGGTGAGAACTCTGGCAGTCTAATAGAGCAGATGTTTGAGCTCTTTAAGACTTTACAGAGACTAGTTTTTTGCAAATGTAATGAATTTTTTCTTTTATTTCAGCATCACAAAACAGTAATAAGAGATGAGAATGGAGGATTGGGGGAGGAACAAGCTTCTTTTGAGGGGCTAGAAGTTGTATGATGATAGTTCAGCCATGGGAGTTATTTCCTATTTTAAATACATAAATGTCAAGCTGGGTAATTTTTTGTGTTGTAGAAAATTGACCCAAGCAAAAACTTAGTGTGACTCTTAATAAAATGTGAGTTTTTGTTCTTTCTTTTTCCCCATGCCTTTTGCAGCTTTATGCTATTCCTTGGTTTCTTACAATGTTTACACGTGAGTATGCTTTCTTTTACTGACTAAATTTTCTTGTGTTTAATTTTTCTTCTTTTCCTGTGGAATGTTCCCTTCAATTTTAAAGGGAAAGGCTTCAGTCTTTGGTAGCCTGCAGGTTCAGCTTGTAGTTAGCATTGACAGGAACACCCAGGATTATTGAAGCATGTTGGTCGTATGCTGGAAAACATCTTTATGACTTAATGCATATCTCAACAAACCCTTCCACCCTCCCCCCCACCTCYGACCCACTTGGAGGGGGGAGAAGTTATGGTTTTGTTTGAGATTAAAGTTATGTATCCCTGATGTTTAAGTGTAATTTTTTTCCTTTTTTTTTCCACATAAAGCCTTCCTAATTATGGTGTAACTATCATTTAGCAGGTCAAGCGTTATTTGCAGGAATATCTATGTTGTGATTTGAGTCTTAGCAGTGCCTGTCACATTGCACTTTCTGCCCTAATTTGAAAWTTATTAACATTTTCTTATTTCTGAATGAGCAACAGTATAAAATTTGAACTGAACAATATTATGCGTGTGGCATTTAAGGAGTGTGAAAAGGAAGCTTTATCTAGTGGAGAAAAATATAGTAAAAAGATCTCTACACCCACCAAACCCTYCCCCCGCTTCTCTGCTCTGTGTTCCCCTCTCCCATGCATTATGGTAAGAAAGATAGTCACTTTGCTTATAAAAGCCAAAAAAGCAAGCTTTGTTTTATTATACCTTAACATATTTTTATTGTGTAGTACTACTGTAGTATGGTATTTGTGCATGTGTATTTGGAATAAAAGGAGCTTCATGATATGATGAACTTTTCTAATAAGGGAGGAGGAAGAGTTAATAAAGTGAGTCTAGAAAGCTCACTTATCTTCCTTAAAGATATCGGTACTTTTTTCTTTTTTTTCATTTCATGTCAGCATTGGCAGACTTTAAATTAAAAAAGAAGTGGAGAGGGGAATGAAAAGAGCTGAAGGATTACTTCTCTGAAATATCAAAGAATTTAGGGTGATTCTTGACTGTAATTCCCTAAGTTCTAGACTAATTCTTTCAGTTTTCTGTTCTTCTAAATCTTCAGGAGAATCACTCCCTTTGGAAAACTGAGAAAATGGTTTCTTTGCAATGAATGAAAATAAAATGTTGGAACTACTTAGCTGAAAGATAACTTATTTTAGGAGAGCTACCTTCAGCTTTTTTAACTATAGGCCTTCCTCCCTATTTTTCCTTTATTTTGCTGATGTTTTTGCTCTCTTCGGCCAATTTTCTTCTCTAATTTTAGGTAGTTGAGCTTGCTGATTCACTGAATGTCTTCATGCTATTGAAAAACTGATATTGAAAAACTGTCTTMCCACATAGTTATGTTGTAGCAAAAGAAAAAGAAATTGCCTAATGAGGGGAGGCTGTTTAAGACCTGAAAACCTGAACATTTCTAAGTATATGATAATGAGATATTGATGATTTACAGAATAATAAATCTACGTATGAAAATAAATTAAGTTTAATCTTGTTTAATCCCAAATAAGAAAGCAATAACCATGAGATAGGTAAAGGCAGGGGGAGGAGAAGAGAGAGAAGAAAAAAGAAGGCTGTACAGATTACTTATTCTGTGTGTTTGTATGTAATAATGTTTATGGAGTTTTTTGGTTTGGTTGTTTTGCTTGTTTGGTTGTTTGTTTGCTTYTTACTGTTGTGCCTGTTTATCACACAGATGTGTTTCCTTTGCACAAAATTTTTCACCTGTGGGATACGTTACTGCTTGGAAATTCCTCCTTCCCATTCTGTATTGGAGTGGCTATACTTCAGCAACTAAGGGATCGACTTCTGGCTAATGGATTCAATGAATGCATTCTCCTTTTTTCAGACTTACCAGGTATAGAAAAAACTAGTTCTTCCTACTTTCTCTGTGTTCCCCCAGTGTCTTGCTGTTGAAGGATGTGCCTACAGGTACATATGTATATATATTTCAGACCTTGCATGTGTTTTGGAATGTTGTTAAGATTTAGGTAGGCTCTAGATAACAGTGAGAGGAAGGTGGTGGAAGTCTTTTTGCTGYCATCAGAATGAACTGATTTACCTCATTATCATTTCCAGGTGAATTTTGGAGTACTTCCTTGTGCAATTTAGAATGATTTTAAATAATTCATGAGTACTGAACTCTTTAAGACATAGGGAAACAGTGTAGCTGGCTGGAATTTCTTACTGAAGAAGTTTGCTGCTGTTCTGAACAGTTTTACTTTGCTGGTACAAGTGATTTTTCTTTCAAAGTTTATTAAATGTTTCCTGTGGAAGTAAATAATATACAAGTATGGAAAACAGTTTAGAAGCTATTAAAATTGCTCTGTTTTAAGGCAGTTAGTATTTGAAATGTAAAGCTTTCAAAAGAACCCTCACAGTCAGATTGGAGGCTCCATAATGATTGTACAGAAGTTCTGTCTGCCTGGACAGTGGGATTCTGTTGACATATCTGTACAAACAAGTGTGGCATCTTTTAAAAGAGTGCGGTTAACCATGGAGTTTAGGTTTTATTAGCAAGCTTCTGGTGAGAAATTAGAATGCATTTGAACTAAATAAGTCCTGTAAACTGAAAGATGTGTTTCAATTTGTGGTTACCTAATATTTATTGTGAATTTGAAGAGTGTTTCACCTAGAATATATTCCTGTGCTTGTATTACTTCTGCCTCTCCAATCCAGAACCTTACTAATATAGTCAAGGTCTTGGTGGGGTCTTAATCTTAAGAGGTGGCACTGTTTTAATTGTGTAGCTTTTTCTTAAGAGAACTTAAGAGAGCTTTTAACTTTTGTATGGATTTAGTGGGCTTCATCCATTTAAATGAATTATCATTCATTTAAACAGAGGTCATTCTTTTTCTGAAGAATTGAATGACAGAATCAAGTTTGGAAGAGAGTTTAAACTGAAATGCTCTTTTGTTAAGTACAGCAGTCTCCACAGCTGCAGGATTTTAAAAGGCTAGTAGGATATGGCACCAAGCAGGCTCTCTGTTCATAGTTCCATAGGTCAGCCTGTCAGGTTCAGCAGGTTCTTGCAGGTGAAGCAGTGTGGTTTCTCTAAATACCGTCGCAGCTGTTGTCTCACTCTATGCCCTTGAGTGTGTGTCCGGTTTCAAATTTCTGCTTTTCTGCTGCCTTTCTGTTCAGTTTCTACTATGCAATTGTTACTATATTTTCCAATTTATAAGAAATTTAATTAGGCTACTTCATTTAATGAGATCTTTYTCAGTTTCGGTCTATATGCTTAGTCATTTCAAATGCCCTTATTAAACTTAACTGGCTATCTTCAGATGGTCTGAAAGGTGAGTGCAGAATTAAACGATCTTTTCTCTTCCCTCTCCTGCTCCTCGTCTGTTAGCAATGTATCTTGGCTAAATATAGGTTCATTAATATTTTACTTATTTTCTTGCCTAAAGTCATTTCTCCTGATATTTTTTTCCTCGAGTGGTTCTAAATTATATATTCCAGTTTATGTTGAACCAACTGATTTACTGACAGTTGAAGTACTTTGTGCTAAGGTCATGTATAAGAACGTATTACTTCTCTTAATGCATGTTTATGCAAGTAAAACTAAATCGATAAAATCTGTAGTATTATAATGTGTGTGTTTTCTGCTGATTATGGTTTATGTTAACTGCTAACATTCTAATAGGTAACGTTCTAGTAGAATGGTGTTAACTTCTGAAAAGCATTTTTAAAATGTTGTTGATATCTGCAATGTTTTTGGATGCCAGTAGTGTCACAATTGAATATTGTGAGATTAATGCAAAGCATATAAACTGAGGAAAGAATGAAAATGAAAGTACTAGCGTGACTTAAAATGTTACAGGGCTAGCTAAGACTTTTCAGTAGTTTCTTTGAATATATAAATTTTCATGGCCTTGTGCTTTTTCTTTCTAACCTAAGTCTTACTTCTTATGAAGAAGTATTGGCTACTTAGGCTTTTGGCACCAATGTCTTCCAACCARGTTATTCATTATCTTGGTTAAAATAAATTGTGTGCCATGCCTGGGAATTTACTGAAACTAATTTACAGACAACCTTTACCTAAAACTGTGTCACCCTGGGGAGGGGCTTTTGTTGTTCAGAACATCTGCGATAATTTCAAYCTAAAATCAAATGTTGCTCAACAGCCTGAAACTCCTGTGGCTTTTGAGCTTTCTATACACCCAAGTAGCTTATCTCAGGCTGCCAGTGAAAGTAACTTACCTTCCAGTCTGATAAATCTATTTTACTGCAGTCTTGCARCTTTATGGAACACTTCTAAACACATTTCTTGTTGCTACCCTAGTTCCTACCCTGGTTCTAAATACGCGTATCTTAATTAAAAGAAATACTGCTTTATTTTGAGGTCACTGCACRTAATGCAGTTTCAGTTATTGTTTGACGAAGTAAATGATAGAAAAAGAAGGGACACAATGCTATTATTGATTGCTTGGTCCTGAAAATCCTTTACAATGCTCATCTCRAGGCATTGACCGTATTTTAACTGTATGATGGGCATTACTTGTTATTTTCAGTTCTCTCTTACCCAAAATTTCATTTTCTCCAGAATAACATTCCTTTATGGTTACTATTCGTTGCCTATGGCTTCATCTAAAAATTGACTTCTGTGACCAGGAAGMAAAAATAAAAGCTAATTATAACATGCTACTTTAAAATTCCAAGTATTTGAATTTTACTGAGATGATGATACAAGAAAACTTGCTGTTTTCTTTACTTGGCATAGGGAAATTAACACTGTATTTGAGACTGAATTTTGATTCTAGGGTAGTATGTCACCATGAATTAGAGAAATGCAGAGTAGTTCTGTGGTACTTTATGTAGTTAAGTGATTCTGCCATCCTTAAAATGTTTTGTCAGCCTAAGGTAATTTCATCTGAAGAAATGTTATTCTTGCAACTTTGGCCGTCTTTGGCAGAGGTTTATTTGACCTTGACAGGTGTTAAAGTAGTTGGGCATTGAGATGATCTATATTTCAGTTGTATAAAGGTTTCTCTTTCCTCAGACTTAGGATATCGTGTCRCCATAATTATGAAATCACTGTGCTTTTGGGTAGATTTTTGAGTCTAATCTGGCAATGCAAAAATACTTACAGCTAAGGATATTTTGTGTATGTTAGAACATGCCCRTGCACAAGCASATTACTAGGATACAAAGTAGGAGATACAGAAYGTTCTGTGGATATAGTTCATCCAGTCAAGTTAAGATGCAAGATTTACAAATCTGCCTGTAAGTCTTCTACCTGTATAATTGTAAACTTCTACTGAAGTGAGTAGAGGGATTACTTTAGACTTTGCTTCAAAGAATGATTGTTGTTTGTCCTTGTATTCTTTCAGGTGATAGAGTTGACAGTTACTCTTCTCACAGTGTGTAAGGAGTCCATGCATAAAAAAAACATGCCATAGCAYTGACTGTGTTTTTGTTGTGGAACACTGTGTTATGCTCGGGACTTGTTATGTTATGAATTGGCTTTTGASAATTCTGTCTTCTACTAAAAATAGTTTGCTCTAATGGAGCCTGTGACATTACAATTTTTACATCAAAAAAAATGTAAATAAATAACTGTGTTGTACCCACATAAATGYTTGCCCTTATCTTCTGTAGTGGCAGAAAAAAAATGGTGGTCCTGATTTGTGGGATTTTGTTTTGTTTTGTTTTTTATGTTTGTTAATAGTATGTTGTCGTCAAAGTCATATTTTTGGACCTTCCATTTCTTTTAGAATTCCTTGACCTTGATTGCTTATGAATGGCAAAGCCCTCATTTTTCATCTGTATCCTTTACTCTACTTGAAAGTTATCTATAGTCGTAGCCAATGTTATTTCAAGGGTATGTTTTTATCTTTGAGAGCTGTGGATTTAACAAACTTCTTCTGTATTCTGATGCCTATACCTGTAATTATAGGGAGAACTGAAATGATGTGTCGCGGAACAAAAGGAATTTAGTTTTCATTCTATGTCAATCACAATGATGTAGCTGATAATGATGTAGTTGATAAGACTTGTGATTAAAATTATTATTCCAAATTTGTAGGAGCAGCAATGCTACTCAGAATTTAAGTGCTTTGGCAATATTGAGTTTTAACTATTCTCATAGGTGAGGAATTCTTTTTGTAGTATTTGACAGACTATGGGTAGTTCTAGAAAATATATGTTTTAATCAGTAATACTGGAAAACCCATATTACTATAATAATAGCAAAAATCCTACTTCATTCCTGATGGGACTGTATAAAGGAGACGTTAAGAGACTGCTATAATATAGGTAAAATTATATTGTTTATGAAATTACTACCCCAAGGGCTTTTTTTCATGCTTTCATTCCTTCTTTCAGGGAAAGTATAAAGATACATTAGTTCTTTTCTCTTTGTGTTTGCAAAACTTTACCTATAAACTTTATTCAAACTTTATTCAAAGAATATAAATGTCAAAGAAGATACGGAGCAGGTAGCGTTTCAGACAAACGAGCAAGACTGACCCTGGAGTCTTTGCAAATTCTTTTCATGTAGTTTTGAAATTTAGTAAATCTCATCCCATTTACATGATGCAAAGAGAGCAAATGTATTATGCATTACCTTTGTTTTTCCTTTATCTAAGTGTGACTTACAGGAGGACAGTGTGGCAGGGAAATGAGAAGTTAATGATGATATGCCGCTACTGTGGAGTGATTCCCAAGGTACCATCAACATAAGCCCAACTCTGTGCTTCCAGACGAATCGCTACCTGTTGTAAGCCAGTTTGAATATGTCTGCATCCTGTAARACAGCAAATCCATAATCTGGATGGCTGTTTCATGTCTTTAGTGCTAACCAGGTAGTTTTACTTTAAAACTTTCTGGTTTACTTACATCTTTAACATTTTTCCTTAAGTCTGTGTGATAAGGTATGCTGTGCCTTGTCAAAAAAAATATGTGATCATTGTAGCTCAACTTGGTTACTTTACTGAGTTACTGTAAGTAGTACAAAGTCACTGGCACCTTTTTTTTTTAGGAAATAGACCCAAGAAGGAAGCATCTGGATGTTTACAGCTGCCTGCAAACTGTCGAATAATCCCATAGACCAATTGACTCAAGCCCTAACTCAGCCCAGCATGGGGCCTGGCAAACAGATCTTCTTTCAGAGGGATGCAATCTCTGCCAAAATTATCAGGGAAATACTGAGTTTCATTATGGTCTTGAAAAGGGGTCAGACAATCTATGAAAAAAATGGAACAGATGCTATTAGAGAATAAGTAAATGCCTAACCTAGATATGAGAATAAAATCACAATCTATACTCTCAACTAAGCCTTGTCCATTAGTTCATACCATAACCTTATCTTCTGTATATATTTGGGGGGAAGAAGGGTTTTGTTTGTTTGTTCTTTTATTTTATGTCGCTAAGGAGTGTGTCTCTTTGCTGTCTTCATTCTGGTCAGTGCTTCTAAAGGAAGATTCTCAGGTGCCAAGTCCAGACAGACTGGCTGTGGCAAAGCAGTCCAGTGCAACAAGTTTCTGCAGTAAGAGAGTCTGTTGTCATTAGAGTGATATACCAAAAAGCTGAATTCCATAGCAACAAAAGCCATATAAATGCTTAGAAGGATTATATCCAACTCAGAAATGAACTAAGCATTAAAAAATAGTGGAAAACCTGCACTAATGTTGTATGGTGCAGTTCAGACAGATGTKTCTGCCAACAGCAGCAAAATCAGATGTGCATCAAAGAAATAGCCAAATTTACCTTACATACATATATAATACCTTGATAGCTACCACTTTACTTTCCACTCCTTTTCTTCATAAAAACCTGTATCTACCCACATCTGTGGCAGTATTTATTGTCATTYGGAGTTCAGTTGATTTAAGATTTGGTAGAAGGAATAAATGGCAGTTGGCCACCAAGTCCACACTGAGTTTGCACATATATGGTGCCTGTTTCCATTTAAGTTATTTTATTCTTTATCTTCCTCTTGGATAAAAGTTAAAGCTTTATTTGAGGTCAAAACACCAACTTTGAAGAGGTTGAAAGAGATACAGTGGAGTTCTCCATCTGAGTAGAAAAATCAAGGTAATCTACTCTTTGGAATAAGGTCTAACTTTTTATCATACAATTTTGAAAATATAAAATGTTCTGYTTCTTAGATTAAGGCTCCAGGGGAGAGAAGACATAACTGCCMTTCTAAAAGGGAACTTTTCTCATAACTTCAACAATAAAGTCTTGGCTCATGGCTTTTTTGTAACTTGTCTGGGTTCAAAACCTTTGTCCTTTATGAAAGATGACACTGCAAAGTGATTTATCGTAGAGTTAGTGGAGCTGGTCTGCTTTTCCAAATTACAGTACATCTGAAGGAAAAAAACATATTTTGGTCTATATACTATACTGTGCATGATGATGGTAGTGTAACTCCGTAATATAAAAAAAAGAAATAAAAAATGTTAAAAGATATCTGAAATAAAATGTAAATAACATTTTTCTTAACACATATAGATTGGACTGGTATTTATGGAAGCATGTTAATCTCAACATATTCCTATCCTTGTTATGCTAGAGGGTWTTTTGAAATACAAGTGGCAGGTGTATTTTATAATGCAATTCTGAAGATTTATTGTTGGTAAATAGTGGCATTTATGAAGTAGAAACCGTGCATAGCTGCTGGGTTTTTTTTTCTTCAATTTCTTTTATTTTTGGCTTATAGCCCACTGTTGGTTGAAAGCCGGCTTTGGTACAGAAGCAGAKCAATTTGTTAGGGCACACCTGCTCACCAAGGCTGTTCTGTAGTGTCAAAATCTAAAATTGATGTCATTTTACATAAAGCTCTGAATTCTTTAATTATTCACATTTTCCACTTCTAGCTACATGAGCCAYGCAGCTCTATGGCTTCTGCCTTCTTGTGACTGTAGAGTAATGTTAGTTTGGGTGAAACTGAAGAAAAAAAAGCTCAAATGCTTTATTTTGTTTTTATTTGTCCTTGCTGCTCTGTACTTATCACTTGCAGAAGAAAATCAAATTATATCCTGTAGCAATGGACTGTCTATCTAAAGATAATAGTAGATGATAAAAAGGGGAAAGGTGGTTTCATCAGCAGAATCTCCTCAGTRCGTGTCGTAGAATCAGTGTGTATTGTGCAACTTACATCTCCTGTTCCTTGATACAAGCTGTATGTACCCCCTCATAGCAAAGGGGGATTTGGAGAATGGAATGGTACATGGCTATTAATCACGTAGGATTTTGTGCGACTTTACCCGGGGGGGGGGGGGGGTGTACAAGTAGGTAGACCTGGCAAATGTAACTGCGTTTTTTGGCATTGGGACATGAAATTCTGGATACTTCTATCTTAGCTTTGCTTCTTGAGTAGTTGAACTATTTTCTTTCTACAGAAGTATTTCGGGAAAATCTGCTCTTTTTTTTTTTTTTTTTTTTTTTTTTTTTTTTTTTTATCAATTTTTTTTATTGGTTTTTTTTTTTTTTTTTTTTTTTTTTTTAATATATCTACCTTTTGCAGAATGCATTTGTAAAGATTTAAATGGTTTTCCCACTAGTCTTCTACTTGTGAATTGAGGAGAGATTTCAAATGAGTTGCAAAAATAGATGGAAAGATGATACTCATTTTCATTTTTTTCAGGAAAATGAAAATAACAAGTTATTAGTACTATTGATGCTGAGTGTTTGCAGAAGGTTTTGGTGGCCAAATGAACCACTGCTTTGAAAAGTTGGGGAGAAGGGGAATTGCAGAGGGGGTCTTGGGCTCCAAGAAGTACTGCAGTGTTAAAATTCCTCTTTAAAATGTATGTTATTAGTACGTTTCTGTGTGATTGTAGATATATTTTTGGTATATGTATGTCAAGTCCTGTTAATAGAGACATATACCTACTTATGCAGAATTGCACAGACACTGCAGTCTGATAGCCAGGAAAACATTTCGGCTAAAATAAAGACTGARAAAGAAGAAATAGTCTTTAAGTGAATTCTTAGCTCTATCATACTTTGATTTCTGTCAGTTCCCTTTCATTTACATACCCATATTCAAAGAACTTACATTCTTGCAAGTTTGCAGTAAAATTCAGGACTCTGGAGTATTATGATGAAGGACATTGAAGGACAAAACTTGTTCAGGAAGGACATGATTGGTATCCAARCTGGGAAGGGCTTGCATTGTATGTGAAGAATGCAGCCTGTATTCTGAAAATGGTGACAAATGAGCTAAGTACACATCAGGGGTGTGTCAGGTGAAACCTCTGTCATCGCAAAAATGAGCATTTGTAGGGGATAGGTTAGTCACATATTATTTAGTCTCAGAGCGAGGCAAGGAGCGAGACAATCTCTTGCTGTTTCTTCTGTCCATATGTTAAAAAAAATATATGATGTTGTTTTTTTTTCTCACCAACATAGTGTCAGCTGTTTGTAGGTCTTCCAGTCAGTGATGCACAAGCCAGTGGTATATTCTGCAATAAATCTTTTAGTTGATGCTTCAGCTCTGGGCAGAGCTGACTCAAATTCTGAGCAATCTCATTCAAAACTATTGAAGTATGGGAGTTAAAAGTTGTAGTGAAATTGAGTTCTGGTCAAAACAACAGATGGTTGAAGGGGATGGCTCCAGCCTCACTAGCTGTTGAGACATTTTCAAGGGACTGCCTGGAGCCTAAGAGCAGGATTACTAGAAGAGCTGTTCAGAGGCAGATCCAACTTGCTATCTTGCATTGTATTTTTGGGGACAGTTAGAAAAAGAGAAGTCTCAGCATTTATTTCCTTCATCTGATTGAACTAGAACCTTTTCTGTTCTGTCTCTCACTCTAGCACCAAGATAAATTAAGAAATTTCCAAGTAGACTGCGTCTTAGAATATTTACAGTATGGAAAGTACAATTTTAAGAAATTTAATAAATTTTCACAGGGACACAGATGGGTTACCAGGTAGCGGTAAAATTCTATTTGTTGCTTTCTGCATGAGTTTGTAGTAGCCATTGTTTTATTTTTCAGGGAAGTGAAAGACCAGTTCTGAAATGGTGTTTCATGTATAATTTTGATAATCAAGCAGTGACAGTAAAGAGCTTAAAGAAAAATTCTTTCTATGGATTTTTCTAGTCAGATCAGTAATTTATATGAATGGAGAAAAAAATCCTAGGCATTTTGCCAAGAGAGGTTGTAGAGACTTCATCCTTGGAGATGTTCAGAAACTGTCTGGACATGGTCCTGGGCAGTGTGCTGTATGTGACCATACATGAGCAGGAGGGTTGAACTAGGTGATCTCCAGAGATCYCTTCCAACCTCTTCCGTTCTGTGATATTGGGCAGTGATGCTCAAATCCTAGCCAAAAATACAAAGTACAAAGTAGACAAAACAGCTTTGAATAAAATATTTTTTTAAACTGAATCTGAAAAATTAGTTGCTAACATCATGACAAAACTACAAAATAGAAATTTTTTTTGAATTGAAATAAAAATTCAATTGCTGCTGAGCTATAGCTTATGCTTTCTGCAATCAGAAATGTACCAATTGCATCTTAGTTTTTCTCCACTGTGTACACATACATATTAGAGTATACAGTTATATAAGACTGCTTTTTAGGTAGAACAATTAAAGAGAATAAAATAAGCTTTCTTCTAAAATTAAAACCTCTTCTAGGTGTTTCTTCTGTTATGTCTTTAGTTGTTAAACTAGTTCTAAGAAAACAAATTCAGCAGTAAGCTGATGGAGGACAAACCATAAACCTCTCTGTTTAAAACATAACCCTTAAACGACACTAACTTACAAACAAAGATGGTCCTTTTCTCATTATGACAAATACTCTATTTAGGAATGTACTTCTTAAATACTTTCATTCCTAAATTTGAATGAGATGTCAGGAGAGCTTTATCACAGGATAGGGAAATCTTTTTTCCTTCTGACTTAGGTCAGTTCTGCAGCAAACTTTAAATCATTTAGAAGTGTATATTGACAAGATTTGCACTGTGAAATATTAGCGTAAACTTGAGTCATGGTAAACACCAAAAGTTTTGCATCTCAGTAATTTATCTACTGTAGTGCCAAATGGCAAGATGATTTTGTTACAAATCAAAGCTTAGGCAGTGGTGCCTAAGCAACCACTTATTCTTCCTGTTGTTATTCTTCCTGTTTACAGGTGCTATATTTGTGGGAAGCTAATGTCTTGCACTTGAATGATACRTTACCTGCCATTTGGTAATTAGTGTGTTACGTAGTTTGGGATACTCTTTAGATGGACACCTAGATATCTTGCATGTATTAGTCCTTATCCAAAGTTTCTCCATTGTTGATGTAAGAATCAAGAGGTATATAGTTTGATCTATTTTCCATGGCAATACGTGCTACTTGTTAAGCTTTCTTGATTTTTGTTTTATTTCAAAATCCGAAATTCTAAGCTCCATCGTATTCTTTCCTTGAAAACATCTGAAGGACTAACAAGAGGAAAGTTATGCTAATGAAAAGCCCTTCTTTCCACTCTTCAGAGGTTGATCCATTACAAGCATTTGATCTGGTCCAAGTTTCTAATTGTAGAGTTTTTCACAATTTTATATATGTCGAGTCTGGAAAACAGTTGAAGTGACTGGTACCTACTGCGCAGCTGTAAACTTAGCATGATCTTTCATCATGCATGTTGAGCTTCTGCATTTGCATATTCTTACTGAGAAGCACAAATTTAAGATAAAAGATACAAGTTTCACTAGTATTCGAGATTGCTAGCAATCTGTTGAACCAGTTTTAGGGAGGATTGTTTGTGTGTTTGTGTTTAAGAAGCCATGCAACACAGAAAAGCCAAAACCTTTTTCTTTCAAATATTGAATGTTGGTGGAGGTTTTGTTGGTGGCACAAGTTTTTCATCTCCAGGTATTTCTAACAAGTTCTTCCTCTAAACTGATTTCTATTGTTTTGTAAATCTGTATTTTTATGCATCTTCTCTATGTGGTTATCCTCTGTCTCTTAAACTATGTTCTCTCTTCTGCTAACTGGCTTCATTTCTCATTATTATTTCCCCTATTTTTTTTTATATCTTTATTTTTGCCAAGCAGCATCCATCTGACTATTCACATTTTGCAGTGTAAATTCCTGTCCCTTCTGTCATTGGCTTGCATCCTAAATTGATGTTATGGCTGATCTAGTTGTCTTTTACATTCTGTTAGTTTCTACAAACTTTTGCCATTTGCCCTGGCCCTCTTCATATTACTCTTTAATATACACTTTCCTGTCAGAGCTTAGCCATGAACCATAGTACACCAAGATGTGTTACAGTCTTTATATAACCTTTGCTGGTCTTCCTTCTCAGTAAAACATAGTGTGTAGCATTGCCTTTGATGGCTGATTTATAAAAAAAGCCTTTTTTCTTAGTACAGTCATCCATCATTCTGCTTCTTTCCTGGTCRTTTTTATCAATGCAGGACAACAACATATTATAACTAGAAAGAATTCTTTATAAAACTCTTCACTATACTGCTGAGTCAGAGCAATTATTACAATGGGTTTTTTTAATGCAGGGTGAATTGATGTGCCTTCACCAAACAAGGGCCTGGACCATTGCATTTTTGATATACTAACTACTGCTTGTGGGCTTTCAAAATCAAGAACAGTTTGAATTGTTTGAATTCCTTTCCAGCAGCAGGATAATTGTCACGTAGGCTGCAAACTGCAGAATCAGCAAGTCATAGTAAGCAGTACTGAGGATGATGAACTGTCTCTGTTAGAGATTTTTTTATTATTATTATTCCAAGACACTGAGAGAATTGTAGAATGATGTGCTCCCAGATCAAGTAGCCCATCAATTCAGCATTGAAATTACTGTACCTCATCACAGCCATGCAAGGTCTAATCTGTGTGAAGATGTGGTCCTCTGGTTAGTTCCCTTGCTTCCACATCTAACCATTTTTTAGTCTAGTTCAGTGCAACTTCTGTACATCTACTGTGTTGCATTAAAAATGTGGGGCTCCTTGATTTGACAGCACTTGTCTTTCTGACAGCTCTTGAGATATGCACCTCACATCCATGTGGAAAGTTATGGGAAGAATAGAACCATCTTTTTTATTAGCTGAAGAAATTTAAAATTAGTAAGTGATATTTATGTAGTTTTTGAATTTTTTTTTCCTGTGATGCATTGAAAGGGGTGCTAACGTGTATAAGAGGAAGAGCAAAATGACTGTCCGTAAAACAATGAAATATAATAGTAATTCTGTAATGTATGAAATATTAAAAGAATAATTTTTCATTGACCTCACTTATAGTAACCTTTTAGCAGTAATAGATATAGAGATAATGAGTAGAAATGTCACCTTTCTTACTGGATTTGTCCTTTTAATTATTAGAGCTTAGTGTATGTTTTTGTGTGACATGTAAAAAGAAAAGATTTATGGCATTTCATCTCTCTTCCTTCTTACAGCAGGACTCACGAGGTCAAACTGACTGACCTATTCCATTTCCCTGCTTCTATAGTATGAAGGTCTCTTGCCTGGTTATGTGGCTATGTGGGGAAAGCTGAGGTTGACTGGCAGGGTAGTGATAAATTACTTGTGATGGAGAGATCAAACCAAGCCCTTATTTCTGGGGCATTTCCAAATGCAGAAGCAGTTTATTTTGGCCATATTTCTTAACTTGTTCCTCTTACCTAAGCAAAGGCCTCTGGAATTGATTAACTGCACACAAAGACTTGGTCTGTGTACATTTTCATTGAATAAGAGCTATTCATTTTATGTTTTGCTTCAGTAACCACTTTCACTTGCTGTGAACAGCATTTGTGCTTCCAGTTTTGCTGTAAAAATAAAAATGCATTTTTGTCACAGATGTGTGGCTTTTAAATTGATGCTTTGTTTTTAACATCTACTTCAAGCGCAGTCTACTTCTCTCCTGGATGTGTGATAATACACACTGAACGTACATAACTTTGCAAAGCCGCTGTGTGAGGTGAAGCATTGTTTTCAATTGAGACTGTGCTGATAGAGGGGGCAGCTTGGTATGGAGTAGTAATTCAGCATGGAAGAGATAAGTGAGTAGTATCCTAGAACAACTGGGAAGTTTAGTTCAGAAAAGGAGCAAAATATTTCAGTAGACTTAATATTGAGATAGGGCTATAGCAAAATTAGGATATTACTGTCACTTATTTTCCCTTCCTTCCTTCTCAATTCCTATATTATTTGTATATTTTAAAACCTCAGGGGGTAGGGGGAAAGAAGGCTTTTGATACTGAGGAGTGGCATAAATAGCTTGTGCCGCATAACTATTTCCCCTAAGGTTTGATTGCTGATTGACTGTAAAATACTCAAGCTAGGTCAAGCTAAAACTCTTAAGGACTAGTGTTTTAAGATGGAACTAGTGATTTTTTGTTGCTAAATATTTGGGTTCCAGCTTAGACTTTTTGAAATGCAGGTGCTCTGCCCTTTCTGAAAACCAGACAGCTTTAAGATATACTAAATTTTGAAATGAGAACATATTTTTATAGTATTTTTATTACTTTTTTTTTTTTTTAGTGTATGCTTCACAGTTAATGGCTCCATGTTATGTCAGCACATTTTCATTATAGGTTTTCCAGCAAAATATTTTCTATGAATAAAAACCAAATGGGTATGCTCTTTAGATTATTAAAAAAAAAAAGAAAGAAATAGAGGAGGGTCCTCGGAGAGCACGGAGAAGTTGTATCTTCATGAATGAGCAGACCCTCTCTATCCTTTCTAGAGGTTTCTGTTCATGCCAAAGCCTTGAGATTCCTTCAGATCCTCCTCTGCGAAGGATGATCTAAGTTGTTTGCATATGACAAGCACTCTGGCATCCTGATGAAGTACACTCTGTTCATTTGTTCATAGTCCTGACCAAGAGTCTAGGCACTGACTTGTATTTAGAGTTCTAACATACCAGCAGTATGCACGTAATGATATGTAAACATTTAATACTGTCTGACTTGGAACACAGAATACTACTTAGGAGCAGGAAGAACAGAAGCAGATTAACACTGTAGGCATGCCAAACGTTGGTGTGATAATAAAGGACGTTTAATCAAAGACTGAATAATTTCATGTCTGTGTAAGGGCATCGGAAGAAATTCAAATTGGAGTAGCATGGCAGGCTCTTTCTTATTAGCCAAATGGTASGGAAAAGATCTTAGCCAGCCAGGCTGCAAAAGATTACATCACATTTGTGATGTAAGTAAACAAAAAAAAACATTTTGTTTATTGACTGGAAATGATCTTTCTATTAACAAAAAAAGCTAGAAGGTTATTCAATTGTGAAGCTTATTTGTGCGATATGACTAATAAATATTCTGTAAATGATTTATATTAATGTTTTCTTAAAGTCCACTATCCTGAAACTAACTTAAAAAAAAAATAAATACTTTTTACTGCCAACAGTCTTGTCTCCCTTGTAGGTGATAAATACTGATCATTGCCCCCCCCATATATATATGTGTGTGTGTGTGTGTGTCTATTTCTCTCTCTCTCTCTCTGTACATATATACATATATTTATCAGGAACCACGAAATAATTTTTATTTTTATTTTGCATTACTATAGCARATGAATTAATCAGCAGGCTATGAATTGTTGCTGGCTTTTGGTGGCCTCACAAACCATTTAAAATTCTCTCTTGTTCTACAGAGTTTCATTTTTAAGCATGGCTATTGGCCTCTAGAAATGTTTCTTAGAAGAAATGAGAAACCTCATGTCAGAGAACCACAAAATAACAGACTACTAAATTAGTGATTTGATTCACACTAAAGTGTGAGGACGGGTTATCATTTTTAGCCAAATTATATTGCTGCATTTTCCAGTTCTCAAAATAGATTTCTTTTGGGATTATGCAGCTTGTTTCTAGCAGATAAATTTTGATAGTCTGTCTCAATATGCAACTTTGTCAATTTAGTCTAATTTCTGCTCTCATCTTTTATGTTACTTTCTTTTGCACTATATRGTTCCTATTCCATCCCCTATTTCCTAGTTTTCAATTTGAGATGTTTGCAGGTTGTTATGCCCTCCCACAATGAGTGTTACTCGTGCTACTAAAAATTATATATATTTTTTTTTAACCTATTAAATTCTGCTTTCATCTCATTTATTATAACAGTACTGCTAAAATTTCCTTAGTAGTCTGTTATGGTATGCCAAGAATCTCAGGAGACATGGCTATAACTCACTGTAGAATGAACCAGTGTCTTTACAAAAGTACAAAACCCATAAACATGTTAGTTTTGACCTGAATTTTTAGCCTTTCTATAAATAAAATACCTCTAGAAATAGAGAAAAAGTGTGACTGTAATTATAATGTTAGAGTGTATTCTGAGTTCCAGTAGTAATTCCAGTGAAAGGCATCTTCTATCTTTACCTGAAATYATAAATTCTTTGTGAATTTTTCTGGTTGCTTGGATTTTCCTTGAGGATGATACTAAATAATAACTTTCTGTTGTGGTATGTACAAAATTAAAAAAAAAWAMATTTTTATCACAGAATTGAAAAATTTTCAGTTACTCTTGAAACACCACTTTGTCCACTTATCTCTGGTGAATATTTCCCCACATAGCTGGGGAAGCTGACATGGTTAAGGAAAATTGTGATTTACATTCACATCTGCAAGAAGGTTTTAGAGCTGGAATTAAAATTTTGCAAACTCTAGCTTTAGTCCTTGATCTTTCTGAATTTCTGACCTAGGAAAGCACATAAGCATACTGTTTTTAATGGGATTAAAATACATACTGGAGGTTTTGTCCTACCAGAATAAAGACAACTTTTTGAATAGGAGCTTAATGGATGGCATATTTTGTTCAGATTTTTTTAAAAAAACTAATCTCATCTAAGTAGAATATTCTGCTCAAGGTTTCAATTTCAGCTCCCCCCCGTCATGCCACCCTGTTAATGACTGGGGTTTCTGGAGTTAGTCCCTGATTGATGGCGATGCATCTGTTTCATTTGAGAAGTACAGATAAGTTCAGCTGCGGTGCCTCTATTTTCTTGATAGAAATCAATGCCTCAATCTTCCAAATTGAGAGTGCTGTAGTAAACTATCTAAGATGCTTGGAAGGGATACAACAAATGTCAATATACCTATTGCTTGTCTTAAGTATTGCACTAGGCCTGTATAAAGTACAAATTAGAATATTTTTTTTCTTTAGACAGGAGAAGCAAAATTGGAAAGTTTTCTTACAGTGATAGAAGAGTGAATGTTTTGTGTCCTATCTTCTTAGAAGATAGATACATGCAGAGCTTTTAGCATTACAGATCACTTTAGTTTTTTTCCTATTTTTCATTATGCTTCAGTAGTTTTCATCTGACTGGAGTTTATTTTGGGATGCTTCTCGCTTAACAGATGTTTGCTATCCTCCCAAGTTCACTAATATTTTGTCACATAGGGCACGTCACTCCTTCAGCCAGAATGTTCTCCTGTGAGTTATGGGGTGGATATTTTTTGGTTTGGTTTTGTTTTTTAAATAAATTGCTCTAAAACATACCCATTCTGTGTTTCATCAAGCATGAGTAGTGTTGAGATTTCCTGTTTTCCACCAAAGGAGTTGGAAAAATATTCATGAAAAATAAGTGTTTATAGGACAGAGAGAGAGCAGTAGAGATATAGATGGATATGTGTATATTCATTCAGCAATGTCACAGCTTGGTTAACCAGCTTTACTGATTTTTCACATTTGCATTTCTTGTTTGTTCTTTAAATCCTTGCTCAGAGATTGACATTGAGCGTTGTGTCCGTGAGTCAATCAACCTATTTCGCTGGACCCCGAAGAGTGCTACATACCGGCAATATGCRCAGGCTCCACGACAAGGCAGTGACAGCAGCAGCGCAAGAAGTTCAATGTCCTGCCTTTCAGCAGATTATCAGGAAGCACCTAAAAGTGACCTGGTAAGTGCCCTGGACTGTCTGTTCTTGGCCTTGGAGGGGGAAGACATGTGATAGCCAGGCACACAGTCTGTTCTTAGAAAACCACCCTCCACTCCTCCGTTATCAAATGCATTAGTTCACCCTTGCCACCTTCTAGAACAAAGCTTCATTTGTTATGAAAATGTGGGGTTTTTTACAATAACTCTGAGGAGCTCATAAAACTTTTGATCCTGTTGTCAAGGCAGTCATGATTAATAATTGTTATATTTAGATAATTTTCAAAGGTTACTATTTAAAAAATTAAATTAGAAGTGGTGTATGTCTGCTTCTAAGGAGGCCAAAGGAGGAAGTACAAAATAAATAGGCCATTTTTACTACGTAGTTGCGGTGTTGTTCAGTGAAATGCTAGTTAACGAGATTATTGCTCATCTTGCTTGGCAATCTGAAATGAGTTTATTAGTCTTTTTTTCTACACTTAAAGAACTCRTGCAAAAATCGCAACTGGTAGGCTCTTACTTCTCTCTTAAACAGCCATCATATAGAACTGCTACTGCTTTTCAGTTAGAGTAATCTGACTCAACACAGGTGATTTTAGGACTCTTGTTAATGCCAGTGTTGTCAGGGTGTGTTTAAGGGTTTTTCTTTTTTTTTTTTCTTTTTTCTTTCTTTTTTTTT
>NW_028187188.1:2758809-2763595 GCF_003343005.1 Rhea americana | reverse complement strand
TTGTTCTGATGAATATAATTACACAAACATTTACTGTTGTGTAGGAAAAGGCTCTTGGTATCTATTAATGTGTTACTGATCTGGGTAGTACAGACACACTAGAGTTTGCTGAGCACTTTGAACTGATAACTTGAACCTGGCTTGCAATTAAGTAATCAGCTGTACACACCCCTTAATCCTGCATTGATGTTCCAGCTTTGTTGATAGCCCATAATGGAGTAAGGTTGTTCAGGTTGCGTCTTTCTTCTGTTCTGTTTTTTTTGGTTGTTTTTCTTATTTAAATCCATGTAGTTAAAATACATAGCAAATCTTCATTGCTGGCAGTTATATTGCTGCTACCAAACACAGGGGTTTTACATGTTCATCACAGGATCTGATTTGCTGTATCAGTAAGTGGACAGTGTTAGAGCCTAAGCTATATTATTAATTCTGATGAGAAATGATTAACTACTCTGAAATGTCAGCCTTGGTATCTTCTACTGTGTATCTGTTACTTTTGCTTGCTGTCTTTTACTTTTTAATGTTAGAGTGACCATGTTTTTAAAAAACTTTACTGCTTTGAACTTCATCTTCTTTGAAGTATGTGCCAATAAAATGATTTCTTCTTGTGCAGGATCTCTGCCTTTCCCATCTCCTACTTCTTTAGTTCTGTGGTGTCGGTTGTTACCACAGCAGATCGGTGTCCAGGGCTTACCTGCAGAACTACAAGCAGGCTGTATCTAAGCAGAGTGAAGAGGCTCACAAGTATTAAGGAGTCAGAAGGGAGAGAGYAGCAGTCATATACTGAATTGATAAATAAAACAAGATTTAAACTTGTAGTAGAGGGGAGAAAAAACCGTTATTCTGGATCAAGCAAAACTTACTTCAGTGTTCTTGTTTCCTGTACTGGATTTTTTTTCCCTCCTTCACATATACTAATTTTTCTTTCATGCCAGAAGTTCTGTTTTTAATATGACTAAATAGGCTCATCTATCCCATAATTTCCAAAAAATCAATTAATGATTTTGATATGTAATAGAGAAGAAAAATAAATACTGTAGCTTCTGTTGCCTTCTCTTTAGTTTGTATTTCTTCCTCCTTGATAGTCAAGCATTTTTATTAGCTATAGCATAACTGTTGTTTATGTTTCTTTTAAAGTTTAAGAGTTGGGCTTTTTCCGTAGCAAAAAGGAAATTAATCACATCACAACCGAATGGCRAGGAAGGCAATTGATACATGAAGCTCTAGACTACAACTATTTGCTGCCATGTGCTGTCCTCTTTGTTGGATTTTGACACATGTATATGTGAGCTTAAGTGTGTTATGATTCTGTCAGGGGCCACAATGCAGACTTGAGCCGTTAACTGGGTACATGTCTTTGTATAATCTGCTCTACATCTCTGCATATTTGTCTTTAGAAGGTGATACTTCTCAGGAAGTGATTGCTGAGAAAAGTTTGAATTCTTGTTGTTCTTGGTGAAAAACAAATTTATATCCAAAAAGTTTTTTCTTCAGGGCTTGGGGGGGATATTAATTTTTTTTTTTTTTTTTTTTCTTGGTGAAAAACAAATTTATATCCAAAAAGTTTTTTCTTCAGGGCTTGGGGGGGATATTAATTTTTTTTTATTTTATTTTTATTACCTTAGTTCTGGAGCTATTTTTCCTTTCTGTATCTTCAGTTATATCCTCTAGTACAGTTTGGTGCCATGGGAAAACTTTCTTCTGTTTGGAAGCAGTGCAATCTTCATAGTCTGTTATGGGTTTTAGAAAGGTCTGTTGTGTCCTTGCTGATCAGTCTAGGTCTTAAAAGCTACATCCTTGTATTGCCACTTACCTAATTGGTCATTATGTGGAACAAGCATTCTGCACTGTGCTTGTGTCCAGTTTTATATTGGTTGTCCACCTCTATATTTGAGGATGAGGAGAGTAGGAAAACAATTCCTTTTTAAAACAAACCTGTGGGTTCACATCTGAAAGTAGTTTGTGACTTCTTGAAACTTAAGTGTTTAATGTATTTAATTCTAAACATCAGCTGTCTCCTACTCATATATTTATATTTTCCTTCTAAGCTGCTTCAGTTTGTCTCTTAAATGCTCTTTATTGGCTACTGAAATATTTGTCTATATCTGCACGCTGCAYTGCTTTGGTTAATAATAATATGAGAAATATTTGCCCCAGGTGAGCACTCTTCCACCAAACCAGCAGCTAGTAAAAGCAAAACTGTTTTAATTCTCTTTATCATTAGCATTGCCTGGTTTTCATCTTAGGGGCATCTATTTACAATTTTATTGATAGGCTTGGATGCTCTCTTCCGTCTCTCCCTCCCTCCCTCCCTCCTAGACTTGTGTGTTCCTTAATCTTTTACTCTTTCAGCCAGTAARTGTATTTCTACTCAGATAAAATCTCAAGCAGGAAATAGTTTCAAAAAGAATGAATGTACATTTTAAGTGGATTTGCATGTTTCTTATGAGAAAGATTTTGAGTCAAGAATAATAACAAGAAAAGCTCTTTAAATGTACTGTTGAATTTTGATTACAGTTTACTTAAATTTGTGACTATAATTTGTTGTTGGCCAGTATACTGATAATTTTTTTTCATGCCCTGGAAACTCCCCAAGTGTTCCAGGTTTTCTTGAATGTCTAGGAGTCATAAAGACAAGTRTCACTTGTCATGTAAGAATATTCACCTATGCCTGCATCTCCCTTATTATAGACATAGTAGTTGTATGCTCTCTCCAGCTACCTGTATGCTCCTACATACAAGTGAGAGAATGATGCAGGGTGTTTCCTATTTATGAATGTCTGCTAAAGTCTGACAGAGGGATTCCCGGAGATCTGCAGGCTGGTGCAATTAATCTTTGGTCTTTTTTTCTGCTGCTTGATTTCTTTTCAAGTGAAGGAGTTCTTCATGAATGTTGATGCTTGAAGACGTACAACTAGAGAAAATTCCACTCAGATAGTTCCTGACTGGCATCCTCAGACTGATGTAAATGGTACCAGTCTGGTTCAGCTTTTCCTTTTCAATGAAGTAGAAAGGGAAATACCCATATGAGAAAGCAATTTAATAGCTAAATGAAGCAGCAAAAAGATGGCAAATATTTGTGCTTTATCAAAAATGGTAGGAGCAGAGTTTCCTGATGACAGCTTTTCTATACATGCAGTCAAGAGTTGCTCTAGTGACATGCTGCTTACAGATGTAAATTCAGGCCTATTTGCTATTGACTAAGAATGACAAAGTTCTATTGCTTCTAATATCCATTAAGTAGCTAAGATATATTTGTCCATATGAAGTGTATTGGCTAGGTTTGTTTTAAGCGCTCAAATCATTGACATGTTAACTCCGTTTACTTTTTAAATAAATTTTAGGTAAATCTAAAAGCATGGTGAGTCAYGTACACCAATGTTTCTCCTTGAGTGTACCAGCTAGGAAATAGCCAAGTGGACTATGTTGTTCAGAGCAGCTCTTATAGTCCATCTGAAGGGTCTTATGATGGGAATGACCCATTCCAGGTTTATTTTTGCATTCTGCTTGTGTAGGAAATTTGCCTTTTTTTTTTCCCTTGCTCTACTATTCAACAGAAGATCCATCTTCAACTTTATATTTAGTTCACATTGTGCAAAGCATTAACTTCTTTGTCAAGGTACAGTTTAATGCTTCTAATTTATTTAGAAGATCTAGTTAGATCTAATTTATTTAGAAGGTGACACTGATGCTTCTCTTTTTCTGATTGTACCTGCTAGTAGCTTGAGTGAGAAATTGGGCTTATTTATATTCTTTTGAGATGCTATGCTTAAATCTATATTGGTTAAAATATACTTTTGTAAGTTATTTGCTTGTGGGTGGAAAAACAGTTCACTGTTTAATTAGGCATGTTATAATTAGCACATCTGTTTCTGGCAAATATTCTTCAGATTTGTTGGAAGCTTCAAAACTTTCCCTGGGTATTGATTAGCTTTTCAGGACTTTTTCATGTTTGTAAATCAGGCAGCCAGCAACTAAAGCGATGAGTGTAAGGAGATTATTGCTTTCACTGCTTTAGTTCTGTTTCCTTGTTTTTTTTATTGTCTTTTGTTTGGCTGGATTTGACTYTTTTATTTTCCAGCTCCTCTTTAGCAGTTCAAAAGAAGAGGTTTGCCCTCCTATCATTTTTACAATTACATCGTAATCATAGTTTACAATTAGCRTCTTTATTGCAATCAAAAAGAGTCCAAGATTTAAAATATCTAGCTGTTTAGTTTGAGTTTTTGTTGTTTCTTCCAGAACTTACCTATGTTTTGTAAGTTCTCAGTTCCTTGACAATTTAAAGATAACCTAAGTTGATGTGTCTGTGGTCCAGCACATCCTTTCAACTACATGTTTGCACTCATTCCTGCTTTATCTCAGAGCTGGAACTAATTTGATTTTTGCTGACCTGTGTGTCTGAGCTCCAAACACATTGAAGACCCGCTAAGTAATGGCAGGTTGCTGCTGGTGGCTGAATTTCCATCTTTGGCACCAGTCAGACCTCCTAATTTTCAAGCTGATTTTTGTCACTGTAGCACTTAACTGAAGAAGAAAACAGAAGAGAACTCATGGATTTTGTACTCACTTGCCAAATTTAAATAAAAAGCTAGATGAATACCAGTGTTTTCCTAATACTGCYATTCTTAGTGATCATTATTTGTTTGTCATATGTAGAAAAGGAAGATGAGGAATCACAGAAGTGTATGTCCTAAGATGTAGTCCAACATAATAAGCTATGCTAAAAAAATGTCCCTAAATGATGATTAGAACTGCTCTGCCATTTTTTCCCTAAATTCTTCTTAGT
>NW_028187188.1:2645459-2758803 GCF_003343005.1 Rhea americana | reverse complement strand
CTATTAATTTAGGGCTGTTTATTTTTTTAGGGCTATTCGTATTAAAAAATATGAATGTATTTTATTATATTTTGGGACTTTTTTTGATAGAAGATAAGGCAGTAAATAAATTGCCAGAGTATTAAAAAACAATAAATACACTGACTTAGTAAATAACTGATTCTGAATGTTTRTTGATGAATCTCCAATGAGTGTTGTGGCTGTTTTTAAGTTGTAATCTAAATAGCAATTTTTTTAATTGACATAGTGGGGCAGGTTTAGCTCAGYTGGTTAGAGCATGGTGCTGCAAATGCCAAGGTCGCGGGTTCAATCCCTGTACGGGCTGTGCTGAGGGCTGGACTAGATGATCTCCAGAGGTCCCTTCCAACCTYACCATTCTATGATTCTATGATAAACTGACTGTAACACATGCTGTGTTCCTTCTCAGCTGAATAGAATGCTGTTCTTTCTCAGTAGAGTTAAAGGAGTATGTTTATAATAATCTAAATGTTACTTAGTTCAAACTTCAAGCGTTTGTTAGGCTGACCACTTAGATCACATTTAAGGACTGTAAACTATTTTGCGTAGACTCAGTACTTGAGTCTCCTCGAGATGCGTTTGCTTGCTGTGAGCGTAGATGGGGGCGGTTGGAGCATTCTCTGTAGCAGCCTTAGGCTCAGGTTCTGGAGTCGCTGGTTGTCCAAGCAGTTCTTCCTCGCGCGGCTTTGCGACTATTCCCGCTTTGAAGTTGAAAGGTTACCTGACCTATTTGACCTCTAGGCATTGGAGTTCCACGAATGATTAACAAACATGCTTTTTTCCGCCTTTCTACCTGTAAACTTTTAAAAACAAAGATCTAGCGAGTTATTTCTCTGTAGTTTGTGGGACTGATCATCTTTGATTCTGGAATTTTGGGAATTATTTTTTAAGCTCATATTTCAGGCTTGATAGACATTGATAATTAAATGTTAGAGGTTTCGTGTTTCTTTTTTKCTTCAATTTTTGGTATGTTACTGGGGAGAAAAAAAATAAAATCACAAGCAATAGCCACTTTGTGGTAGAATAATGATTATGGAAGCTATTCTCACCAACATCTAAGGTGCACAGTTATTGGAAGAATGAATTGTTTGTAAGAGGAAGAAAGGATCAGGCCCATAATAAAGTACTAAACRTAATATAGATCAGTCAAGTATGTTACAGCTGTCAGATTTGGATTTGAGATGACTTTGTTTTTCCTTTCTTCTCCCAATCTTGGCCTCCATTCAGTGTAGCCTGTTGAAAGGCATTGTCTGAAATATTTACTGTAACACTGATAATCTGTGGTTAGTCCTTGCCAACAAAAATATTTAGAGATTGAAATGAAAAACTGCCAGTATTTTATCTGCCTATCTCTGCTCAATACTCGACTGCAGCTGACAGTTCGAATCTGAGCTCTGCAAAGTGACACAGTGGTTTTTGCCCGTTTTTTTTTTTTTTTTTTTTTTTTTGCTGACTTTAAACCAGCAAACCTGAGTCTTCTACAGTCAACTGTTGCCCTCTCAACCATTTTGACAGCTGTGCCCGAGAATGACCTACTGAGAAGCACACAGGCTTTTTTTTTTCCCTTTGACTTCGTTGATGCGACTTTTCCTCGCTGATTATCAGTGGATGATTTCTATGCTACATGAACTGGTATGGTTCCATTCTTCAAAATTTGGTGTTGCGTGAAAGCTTCTTTCCACAAGTTCAGCTAGAGCACAGCCTTATAGTAAAAGTAGATTTTGGCAAGAAGGGAATCTTTACTTTGTCTCGCTGAAGATTTCTGTAGATTTATGTGCTTTTTCAACTCTCTTACTGAGTTGTCTTGGACTGCCAGTTGTAAAATCAGCTTTTACATGAAGTCTTCTATGGCTTCAGCTTCAAAAATAGCCAGATAGCTAATGACTTTTCTATTCCTGTTTTCTGTAGTACTAGATTTGTTTCTTTAAGATTTGAAATATTCTTCAATAAAGATGAAACTTAAAAACAAAAAAGAACAAAACCCTGAAACTCCTCTTTTTTTTTGAATTGAGAATAACTTCTCAAACTCTGCCTTGTGAACTTACTTTGAACTTATATCCCTTTTGGATGTATTTCCTGTTTAAAATACAGATAAATTTCACAGTAGGACTAAATTATTTTCAAATACTTCCTTTCTTTTTGTGCAGGTCCTATGCAKAGGTAATATTGGGAAACAGTTGACTTAGTGTTTTAATAATTTCAGTGGTAATTATTTTTTGAGTTGCTGGGGATGTGATGTATTGTAAAGTTAACATAGACCTATGAACAATGGAGGGGAGCAGAATTTTAAGCTGTAATTGCACTGAATTGCAATATCTATCTGAAGACACGGTTTTCACTTCATTTGTTTTCGCTTTTCAGCATTGACCCTGGTTCTCTTTCAAACACAAGACTAGTGGAAATAGATCTTTCTGGCGACCAATATAAATACTTCGTGTCGTTTCCTAGGTGACAGTTTTATTTCWTACTTCACTAAATAATCTATATTTTATCATRAAGATAGTGGCCTGTGTCTTAAAAAAAGGAAAGTGAAATGGCAGCGCTGGGCCCATGTGATTTTACTTTAGGAGAGAAGTAATTCTTAGAATAAACCTATTGGGTGTGCTAAAAATATACTTTAAGATGAGCATGATTCTTGAAAGCTTAATGCCTTGTTCTGCTTCTGATAAGCACAATTAGATACTGCAGAGAGAAATGATCCTCTTGAGACTGCATTTTTTTCTGTGCTTGTAGTATTAGAAGGCAATGCAGTTTGGCAGAAAATTTTGAAGTTAAGTTTTGGAGGAGAGATGAATTTAAGGATCTCAGGAGTTTTTCACACCCAAGTACATGCAGATGCAAAGCATAGTTGTCTCCTGCCCATCACAG
Organism: Rhea americana; assembly: GCF_003343005.1. Lineage (NCBI taxonomy): Eukaryota > Metazoa > Chordata > Aves > Rheiformes > Rheidae > Rhea > Rhea americana. The sequence continues at coordinate 2,755,917 of NW_028187188.1, read as the reverse complement.
CAAAACTAGTTCTACTATGCAATAACATTGTGTATGCAGTATATCGCTGCTGAGAAAGTTATGCCTGTAGAGCATGCTGCTGTGTAACAGTGCAATTGTCAAAGAGTAATAAAAATGAATTTTCAGGACATGGCAAGGAGGTGTATTTTGTGGGAGATTGTATATTTATTTCTATCAAAGGTGGAGGGTTTTGCTGGGTTGATTTGGATTTTTCTCCYCTACTCTCTAGGGCTCTGCCCTGGCTCATTTTTTGCGCTCGCTCTCTGTGTCACTCGCTCGCTCTCTGTGTCTCTTCTTGGATCCCTGCCTTAGGCTAACCTTGAACCTAGGATTCCATCACATCGTTCTCTTAAAGCACCTCAGAGTAGACTGAGTGCTTTGTTTTTTCTCAGTTGAGTCAGTTTGCTGTGTTGTTATGACCTAACTATATTAGCAAGTGCCTTGAGAGGATTAAAAAGGTTTTCCTGAACACAGTTCTTTTTCATGGTTCTGTTGCTCCATCCTTGCAGTTGATAGATCAGTATGATTTCAGTATGTATTGATTAGATCAAATGAATTGGTAATTTGTATCAAAATGAATTATGTTTTTCTGACATTTTTTGACAGGAATCTCAGYATTTATGGATTTCTGTTGGTAACTAAGAGCAGTTGGGGTAAATTTGGCTGGTGGCCTATGTTAACCTGTCCACATCATCTTAAGATGGCAGATGAGAAAAAGAAAATAAAAAGAAAATAAAAAAAACCTGTGCCGAATGGGCTCAGTGACTAACTTTTGAAGCCTTAGTGTTGAAATCAACACACRTTCTTTCTTTTAATTRTGCTGTCTCGCATAGATCAGTTTCTGCAAATGTGAATGAACGCATTTAAGCTGATGTGTGTAGGTAACACACATATCACCACTCCTCTTAATAGTCACTAACAAAGGTAGAATCTGAACAGTGTGCTTTGGTCTTCAGTAGGTACCATGGTGGTAAATAACTGAAAATATCCCAGAGCTCTGCTGACTTTAACGCTCATTCAGCAAATAGGAATTGTGGATAAATAGCAGCTATAGTTGAATTCTAAAACATGATTTTTTTCATCTATAATTACCAATGCCAAGTGAGTTGCATGATCACATCGTGAGGGAGAGAGGAATTACTCTTCCTCTTGTAGTTTGAGATGGGATTTTTTTTTTTTTTCAGTACAGGGGAATCTCTGACATTTTATATTCTTAAGTTTCCCTATTTCTCTTTTCATTTTTTGTTTGCAAAGTAAAATAATATAATTTCCTGTCAAGCTCAAAGGAACTTGTATTCAAAAGGAACAGTATCTGTCAAGAGGGAAAAACAGGCGCCCATGGAAGATTGTTGTGAGATTGTTCTTGCTGCTTTTGTTTCCAGTTTCATTTCATATTAACCCATCTCGTGGGTGTTTTCAGGCACAACTAGATTATGGCTTAACTTTATAATTTAAAGTGTTTTCCTGCAGYGGTGAGAAGTGTTTACTCCTTTTATCAAATCAAAGGTGATAGCTAATGAGACTTTGCTGTGTGCCTGCCTAAGTGCGTGCAAACAATAACCCTCCCCCTCTGTTCTGCTGACTCAGCTTATTCACCCAGTATGTTAGTACAGGGAGAAAAACAGATTTTCTTAATAAGAGCTACTTAGACAAGCACAATTCCCTCACATTTTGTAGACTGCAAAGGGACCAGGCTGTGAGCTGGGTCATTGTGCTTCCTAAAAAAAMCCCTGGGTTGCAGGATCCTACCAGTTAGGTTGGCCATAGAGCAAAAACCCTGCCATCTATTCCACTGGAAGCACACGTCGTGGGATTTTTGTCTCTGACCCTTTGTGGTGCTGCATCTTGTTACTGGAGAGGACATCAGGGTGCTGGAAGTGCAACAGGCAAGATGTGTGGGAGGCAGAAGCTCTCGGGGTGGGGGGCAGTCAGGATGATGGAGGGGTAGAAAAGCACAGCTTGCACWCCCAGAAGTAGGACAGGCTTGAGAAATAGGAAGTACAGGGAGATGGGGAGGGTGGAGAAAATAGTGTTTCAGTGTCTTGACTTGGAAATAAGAGAGGCAGAGTGTGATAGGGGAGGAATGAGTATGAAGCATTAAGYATGAATTTGGCGATGAGCTTGTGGATAGAGAACCATAACTGCCAACCACCTGAAAAAATCTGGAAAACAGATCCTAAAATCTGGAAATTTGGCTGTTTTTCCTTTATAAGTTGTCTTGATTGAATATATAAAATTTTTTTTTCCTAATATTCAGATTTTTTTTAATGATTTCTTACTGATGGATATTTTATCATTGTTCTATCAAGCATTTTTTTCTGGGGGAGAGGTTCAGTGGGACAGGACACCTTTTTTCTTTTTATTCATTTATCATTAAAAAACTCCCCTTCTTCTGCAGGCCCCTTTCTGGCACTAACAGTGGATTTAAGCATTGTTATTTCTCAGTTGGTACATGACTAAAGCACTTTTTGMTATCAGGGCATCAGAATTCAAGGGAACAATGGGAGTCAGTATGTTTGTTTAAAACAAAAAACAAAAAAATCCACCAAAAATAAACATATAAAAGAGAATGTTCCTAGGAGATTAAGTGTTGCTGTCATCTACTTAATTATAAAGAATACAAATAAAAACATTTGCAGGGAAAATACTAAGTGGAAGCATACTTGTCATGATTGGTTTCAGTGCATAAAATCCTTTTAGAAGATGCAACTAAAGTCCACAACATTCTTACTGGATCTTGGTTTTGGATACTTCCTGAAAACTAGCTTTGCCTGTGGTAAAAACTACTTTTTGATTAAAAACAGGATAGTAGTGCCATAGTCTGACTGGCCGGATGCCTAAAAATTTGTTCCAAAGGGTGCTATTTTGCTGTCTGTCCTTTCTCATTTTTGTATCTGTTTTCATCTGACTACTATGTTTTGGTTTATATAAAATAGGGCTGCTCTATGCAAATGTATTTACCGTATGACCCTGAGTATTGCATTTAGGTGGAAGTCACTATGAAAATACATTAGCTTTTTTTCAGTTTTGTTATGTAAAGTGAAAAGAGGCACAAACAACCGTCTCTTTACTGCAGACTAATGTGACCCTTGATTCAGAGTTACACCTGTTTGTGGTGGTTTTGTGAATCTGCTTTTGTCTATTTTTCTGTTTGATAAATTCTTTAGAAATGTTTTTCTTCTAAGCTTGTATTAGAATCTTACTGTCTTCTTATTCCTAGATGTACTTGCATGCATTGATTTCAGAAACAGAACATTATGCTCCAAAATATGGAAGGACGTCTTCAGTGAAACATATTTCTTTATGAAGGACTTTGAAACTTTGAAAAGATTATTTTACTTGGACTCTAGATTTTAATTATATTGACKTTCAGACTGAATTTTCTTCTATATTAAATTTGTTGTAATAAGTAATGCCATCTTCAAAGAGAAAAGGGGGGAATCTTGCTTCTACTGAGATAAAAGCAATCCTTTTCATGGATAGAAAGTTGCTTTATAGCTCATTCACTTATCAGATGGGATTGTTAAGTTCAGGTCCAGCAGAACTAGAGATACTTAAATATTTTCTCAAAAATGTGTATTTTCATGTAATAGCCAGGGTGAAATGCCTCTAAGATTATAGCCTAATGGAAARATAGATAGGAGCTATGATTGTGCCAACCACATGTTCTGGAGTGCTTTAATCTTTCTGAAGCTCAGCTTCTAATTTGAGAATGCTTAAGCAGCTTTAATTCTTAATATTAAAAAAATTAAAATCCTAATGCCTATTTCTTTTTGCTGAGAGCAATAAATGCATATGGCTTAGCAATTCCCAGGTCTATTTAAAAATTCATGGAGTGAGAAGAATAAGTACCTTTAAAGTGAAAAATTTAGGGTGTTTGGCAGGGAAACTTGTGGGAGGTGACTAGATCTCAAACTTCAGTGTTAATACTCCTTTTTCCTATACCATAGTGCCAAATAACAGCCTTTCTTGCTGAACAACTTATTTTAGACAAGTCACCTGTAAGAACATATTTCCCTTGAAGATATGTCAAAATAAGTCTGTTTCCTTTGCTTCAGTGTGACTAGAAATGCATGTTGTAAGACCTTGAAAAAACAAATAAAAAAGAACAAGCAACTCAAACAGGAAGCTCGATACCTTAGCAAGTGAGAGTGAATAGGTGTGTGTCAGTATGTAAGTGTGTGTTTATGATAATTCTTACTTTTTACTGAGCAATGATGTATAAAGTTCATCTCTGTATATGGACATAGGTCTCAACTTCAATACTGTACTCAATGTGCAGTTTCTTACAGTAGCTGTGAAACCATGCTACTATGAGAACATTGACCAAACTATTGGAGTAATACAGAAGTCTGTGACTGAGTTTTCAACTGCTCACTGTCCCAGTGCTTCAAGCAGAGATCTTTTATCTTTTTAAAGGAAAAGTAACARGTTTTTTTTCTTTGGTTGGTTGGTGGTTCTTAAAAATTATGTACTATGTCTACCTTGGAAAAGACACTTCATTTTTTTCCTATAGATATCCTGGCTTTTTGGAACATGTCATCTTTGTACCTTYCTGTAGCAGTAAGCGTTACTGAGCATGGAAATTCTGTTTGTGGGATAAGTCTTACATTCCCTTCCATGTGTAAATCAAATTAAAAAGAACTGCAGCTACCGAATTCAGCAGGTTACTTAAACAAGCATCCTGACTTGAAGTTAATGGGACTATCTGCAACTTGAATTTAGATGTGATCAAAATCCCAGTTAGACACTGTGCATAGTCACAATTTATTAAATATTTGTAAATAGTTGCTAAGAMATTATCAGTGACCATAAACTTTTTCTGAGGAGGCAGCTAATCTTACTCAAAAGGATTTGTTCTAAAATGCTTCCTTTGCCACTGTTTCTTCTGATTCTTCCTAACTGGAAAGCAATGTCTAACAATGTTATGGGAAGGCCTAAACAGAGATTTAAGCCAGCAGTCGGGATTAATGTTAAGCCTTCTGTCTAAAACGTCATCCTGCCTGTCTTACCTCTTGTCTTAGACCTTTGGCCAGGCTAAAGAGAAGAGGGTAACTGCTGAGGTGGTAGGTAACAGGTGGGGTTCTGTTGTGCAGAAGAGTAGGAAAGATGATTTGGGCACTTCAGAGGCTGTAATGGCCTCAGGAGCTCTCTGAACCTAGTTCAGAGCCAAACTATAGATTTAGGTGGAAGGATGCTGGTGTGTAAAGGAGGTGTGAGTAGGCGTGGGCAGAAGGATTGGCAACTTGGTGTTAACCATGTTTAGCTTGACCTGACAGATTGGTATTTTTTTAGAGAATTCCTATGAGAAAACTTCTGACATGGAATATGATTGTAATCAGATACACCAGGTAAATGTAGTTAGGAGAAATGATTTTATAAGTGCATGCATGTATTTCACTTTACAGTTTGAAGGAAAAAAATTACTCTGATAAAACTGTTATTAAAAGATGGAATTGGTTCAGCAGTTCTATTTCCTAGAAGTCTGTCRAGGAGCTGTAGGCCATAGCTTTATTTAAAGCCTGTATTCAGATATTGTGTCATTATATGTACCATACAGATAGAGCTAGACATGCTAGGTCAGAAACATGGGAAATTATAGCAAAGGTGGTTGTGAAATTCACAATTGAATATGTTTATCCTTATTTTCAACCCAGTTAATGGGGGGAAAAAAAGAAAAAGTACAAATATTCTGGTTATTAAACGTTATTCATAGGACAGATGGTCTCTCTGTGTGGAACACTTCTTGTGGCTTTATACTTTATAGATAAGGAAAATGCTTTTATAGGAATACAGGTGAATTTCGACTTTTTTGGTTTTTACTGTGGCAAATGAGGACTACCAGACTTCAGACTTCCCTCTTAAACTTTTATTCTTTCCTGAGGTRTTTGTCATGTAGTCTGAATTAGACAAGAATCATGTAAGTAAAAGTGGAAAGTTGTATAATCAGAGTACATCACAACATAAATATTTCTGAAGATGACCTAGTTCAGGTCATATCAGCCATCTGCGCTGACATATTGTACGTTTATAATGCCTGACTTTGCTACCTGAATGTTTGTTGTTATTTGTAATCRTCTGACCCTGCTTCAAGATTTGAGCTTTTGCTGCAGCAGACTTGTTTCGCTTCCCTACTGTGTCCCTCACAGGTGCTCTCTGGAGGAAGGTGTAGTGAAGTCTGCTAGTGCTGTCATGAAAAAAATGAAGCTGTCCTGGCTAAATGTGTATTCATGTGATCACTACTCTTTCTACTTCATTAGCTTTCTTGGATATTGAAAACTATTATGTGATGCCCCAGGTGGTGGGCTACTGAATCCATAGATCTGAAGTTTGTCAGAAGACTTTGACTTTTCTTTCTTCTCCTCCCCTTTTATCCAAGTAATTTCCTTGGACTCCTTAGGAATCCACCTACTCAACTGGGAGGTGTCTTTGGGCAGCAAGGGGCRGATGGATGTGTCCTCAATCACACTGTTGCTTTTACAGAAGCAGGGTTGGGTCTGTTTTATGGAAACCCACAATAAGAGTCTATTCTATTGAAAAATAGTGTATTATCTAGAAACTCAAGCATCTTTCTGATTATAATGTATTATGACATCTATTATTCTCAACTCAAGAGGAAATTATGTGCTGAGACTAGCAATTTTCGAGTTCTTGYGTTTTAAATACTGTAGCACACAACAGAAAAGCCAGTTTCATGGATTAATGTATTCCTTGAAGCACAATAGACTCTTGTCTGCAATTTTCACTGCTTTTTGATATCCCGCTTCATAGCRAAGGTATTTATAACTGCATAGCAGCTGGTTAGGAAGTCTTTTTCTGGGATGTATCTTGGGAAATATCTCAGAGTTAAATCTCACTTCTCTGTGCTCCCTAGCATTTTCATGGCATTCCTCTCTAAACTTGAAATATTCCACAGAATAAATGGGAAATTCATATAGTTTAGAAACTGAAACAAACACTAGAGCTGGCAGCAATCAGTTGAGCTAGTACTAAGTAGTGCCTCAGTGTGCTTCAGTGTTTTACTGTGTTCTCTTGAAACTTTTTGTAGCCTTTAAACATGGTGTTTTGAACCAATAGGATTGTGRTAAACCAAAACTAGGTAAGAGAGGCAATATTTTTTCAAAACATGAAACTTACTACTGTGGCACTTCTACTAAAGTCCTCTGGTTTTAACTGTGCTCTATATRTTCATTCTCACAAGTAATACACTCTAACGATAGCTCCATTTGGGACTGGGTTTTTCCTCCACTTTCTAATGTCCATCTGTGTATGCTTGTGCTTTTATCTTCTGAACAACTGCAGAGCACACAAGGAAATCTCCATGAGGAAATGGTTAGTTATTAATGTAGATCTTTTTTTCCCAAAAATAAGAGATCAAAATAGTCTGAAGATTTTTCAGAAAATGCTCTCTGTATCAAATCTCAGCAGTTGTTTGTTTATGTTTCCTGGCAAGCTAGAAAAGCTCACTAGAAAGAGCTGTAGACTCTTGCCTCTSTTGTAGAAAGTTGCCTCTGTTTGACCTCCTGCACAATAGCAGTGCAATGGTTGCACRAAATAAACCAGTCCTATTGTAAGATGATTGAGCTCTGTAAGTGCATCTCTGATGTATGTAACTGTTGGGGCAAGTGGAGTTCCATAGTGTTTTTCTGCATATGTAACTAATCTGTTAACTGTCTATCTGCTTGATTAAAGAATAACAAAAATAAGCTACTTTAAACTGTATTTTTTTCATATTGAGTCATGGCACCATCCAAAAAAAAAAAGTGTTCTTGCTGCAGGAGATTGTATATAAGCATAATTTTTTAACTCCTTAACACCATGCTATGTGCTGATGTGTTTTTAAATATATAGTACATGAATGTTTTTGTAATGAAGCACTTTCAAAGCTTAATTGCCATGATATGAGGACCTTCTTATGCAGATACATTTCTGGAAGTTCCACCATGGCAGCTGAGAGGGTAAAATCTTACGTTTGCTTATGTGATAATTGGAGAAGTGACTGTAGAAATTGCTTAACATTTAGATATTTGAATAGATTTTGCTACCCCAGTGTCTAAAGATAAAAACCTGGGGCCTGCTCCAGATATTTTTGTCTATTGCATATAAAGGATCTGAGTTAACCCTCTTGAACCTGCTGGAGGTTTGCCTATTCRTCATGTTTTTTCTTGGTAACTTGGGTTGAACTGGCTCAAGCTAGTTTTTCTAAATGACGGTGTAGTTGTAATAATACTCAAGAGTCTCAGGAGTGTAAAATAGCCTCTGAAGGAAGGTGGAAAAACTGCTTCAAACACTGTGGAATTACTTCTTGGTGACCATAACATATCCTTTCTGTTGCAGTTTAGAGATTTGTTTGTGACAGCAATTATGAAAATAGAGATTTTTTTTTCACAAAATGTATTTCTTATGTCACTAAATAGTTCTGTCATCTTTAATATTAATTCTCTTTTAAAGTCTAGGGATTCTATCAAGCTGGATGACCTGAAGGCAGAGGTGTCACCACGAATTTCAGCAGAAGATTTGATTGACTTGTGTGAGCTGACAGGACCAAGTCATTCCAAAACACCTGTAAAGAAAACAAAATCTAGCAAACCAAAGCTGCTGGTGGTGGACATTCGTAACAGTGAAGAGTATCCTTCAAAAGTGCAATTCATACCAAATCATGCTTGTAACAATTACTTCTTCTTTATCTGGGAACAGTGTGATATTAGAATAGGAAATAATAGGAAAGGGACAGGTAAGGCACARATTTTAGTCATGGAAGGTCCTGGTTTATACAGAATAGGACAAACACTGTACTTTTACTTCCAYGCTTTAAGCTGTGGTTCTAGTGAAATCACTTTGTACCTGTAATACATGGGTGCTTTAATGCTTCTTTTTTATAACAACTGTTATCAGCAAACCTTCCTTACTTAATGTGACCAGTCTTTTGGAAGTGTAAGTGGAAGAGAAGTGAAAAAGGGTTGATAGTTCATGTGTTTTGACAGTCCCTTAGTGAAAAGTCAATTCCTGTTGAGTGCTGCCTTGCTACTGTCAGGTAACGTAGCCTTGTGGCTGCCCTAATTTGTCCTCTAGTTTGCTTACATTCAGAAGAGCTCTAAACATATCTTGAATCTCTCTCTTTATGATCTTTATCTACACCTTAATCTTTCATTTATTCATTTTCAGGTATGTAGTGCTTTGGTTGTGGAGGCTATTATGTTTTTTTGTTTTTTTTTTTTGTTTTTTTTTTTTGTTTTGTTTTTTTGAAGCAGCGTAATTAGGGGTTGGGTTGTTTGTTGGAAGGGGAGTTCCTTCTTATAGATGTGCTTTACAAGGATTAAATATCTTCATCAGCATCCATCTAAAAGTAGGAACAATAACAAAATTTTATTAGATGCAACACTTAACATTTTAGGGAATATATTTATTACTGTTTTATATGATTTTTAAGTGCTGCTTCTTTCATAATAGTAAAGCTGATGTAAATTGTTGCCTTTGAGGGAGGCACTTACTCTTAACTTACCAGATGATAAGATGATAAGCTGTAATTCTTACGAAGCTGAGTCCAGAGTCTCACGCTARCAATGATACTCCACAGACAAATAAGGAAGGAAGTATCATGAGATTTAGTTAACCTTCTACTCAAAAAAAAAGGAGAATCATTCCTGTTACATACATTGGACTTGATTTTAAAGACCTCCTCTGATAGAGATCCCACAGGCTCCTCTCAGTAAAATGTCTTTACTCTTAGAGGGGAAAAAAAATCTTAATGTTTAACTTGCTAGTGCTAACTTACTGCATGTGGATGAGAACAGAAGTGTAAATTCTGAACAGTGAAGTGAATGCCCAGGATTTCTAGGTTTTCCATACTTTCTTAAAAGGAATGTAGGACTAGTAGTGATGCTCTCACACTGATTAAATTGTTGCCCTTTAACAGTGAATCAGGGCTAAATATTTGACCTAAAGTATATAGTAGAAGTTTAAATAAGTATTCTTAACCTCCTATTTTTCATCATTTTGTAGTTTGTTGAAACACTATTTTAAAGGTAATTGTATATCCAGAAAAATAGTGCCGTGAGTATACTTTTCTATTAAATATTTAACAATACTTACGACAAGTCATTTAACAATGACTTATGACAAGCAGAATGGTAAATACGATTTTTACTATGTAAACAGAAGTAAATGTATTGTTCATGTTGTGAACTAAATTATATAACTGGAGGATTCTGAATTAAAACAGATATTTTCAAGTAGTTATAATGTTACTATATGCCAAACTTGAACTTACAGTGTGATTTGCTGTCTAAATAATGTTGTCAACATAGTGCTTTTTTTTGTTTTGCTTGCATGTATTAATTTCATGCAAGGTTTCCAATTAAGCAAAGATTCATGTGTCTGAATAGTTTGACTCTTCATTGTCTGGACTTTAATGGCTTTATTTCTCCTGGAATTATACTGTTGAAAATGTGGTCCTCTTTACTCAGAAAGCAGTTCTGTCTAAGCCTTATTTCATTAAGAATGTTAACAGAAATACTGGCAATGTTCCATTCCAGTTATGAAAGTTATAGCTAAGTACTCTATGGTCTCAAAGTCTATAGCACAAAATCTTTGCCTTTTTGTTGTCTTAGTACTGGAAAGGTTAAGATGGTCGCTTAAGATTAATGAGAATACGAATGACAAGAAATACAGTCTGACTCTATSTAGTTGGATATTAGTGGTGTTAGTATAAGTAAATGTATTTTTTCTTTTGGAAAGGATTATGTCAAAGTGCTCTGAGCAGTTAAGCATCCTCAGTGGTATGAGCATGATCAGCTAAGTTTATTCAAAGCATTATTCTGTCTAAATTCATTCATTCATTTCAAAACTTCCCRTGGTTAGTAGCAATGAGAATGATGCAATTATAAATCAGAGGAGTTGAGGGCTGGTGCAGATTAGTGAAGGAGGAAGTGTCATAAATTTCCCCTTCAAAATAGAACCAAGCTAACTACATTAATGAAAGGTATGTGATCATCCTTTTTCTTTCAAATGCTTGTTTTTCCCACTGTGTAATAATAATCATGAAACTGAAAGTGTTACACTAATCACAAGAAATGAATGCTAGTATTAACATAAGTTGGTTAAATTTTACCTCCATTTAAGGAGCTCCCTTTAAATTAAATCCCAGAATCTAATAACTTTCTACAAGTACGTTAAAAAAGAATGACTGGATATATATAACATTGTATTTATTTTTGCGACAGTTTGCTGTTTTCCATCTCCTCAAAGCTATTAGTGTTTATTGTTGGGGAAGAGAAGTGTTTCTGTATTATTGTGTATATAGTCTATAGAAGTAGTTTAGAGAGATTTTTTTTTTTTAATCATGACAATTCAAATTCAGAAAAAGGTAGTAGTGGTCCAACTTAATTCATATTGAAGAGATTTCATACAATTTTCATATTCAGTATTTGGTCATAAAAATCTCATTGAAAGATACCGTTTAAGAACAAAGCACAACTAACCATATCTCAAGAGTTCCTGGCGTGCATATGTTAGCTTTTTGCAGTATGATGACTGCTATGCTCTCACTGTTAGTGTAGCTCCAGATAGACATGCATGATGCTCTTTCATCTGAGGATATGAGTGCATCTATGTTGTATATACATATATATACATATATGTTATATGTGTGTGTGTATATATATATAATTCCCATCTACTTTTGGTTCACATTGCAAGTATGTGAGTTTCATTCCCTTTGCATTAAACTCCTGTGCAACAGATACCCCAGCATTCAGTTCCTGGGAGACAGACTAGGATTTGATTGAAGTAAACTCCCCAGAAATACTTATGGGGGGGGGGGGTTGAGTCTTCAGCTCCAACTGTTTTGTTTTACACATCTGTGCCTGTTGTGCCAGGTTACATCCCTTTTAAAACCAACAGATCTTCATTCTGTTGTTTTTATCTACATAGTGTCAGAAGATGCTTTCTCCATATGTGCTGAGGTTTGTCAAAATCCATTAGCACAAGAGACTAGCACTGCTATATCAGCCAGGAGGAAGAGCAGACTTCTGAAAAGGAGATTGTTTTGATTTTATGTGCTTTCTGCTGTAAATAGTGAGGAGAAAAGAAAATAGAGACCAAGCTCACCAGATTGTTTGAACTCAAACTATAGTGTTAAAAAAAAAAAAAAAAAATCCCTAGAATGTAGAAAGTTCCATCATCTTTCCTCGAAGTGGGTTTCAGGCTTAGTTGTCAGTATTGCAGTAATGTTTAGGGATGGTATTCTGACTCGGCTACCCATTATAGCTGTGTGTATACTCCAAATGTCTGTGCTTTTCAGATGCCCTTAACAGTCCTTAAGCTTTAACCGTGGCCACATTTCTGGCAGCATCAACATTCCATTTGGTTCTGCATTTACTGCAGAAGGGGATCTCGTCCAGTGCCCAGCTACTGCCATGCTCCAGAGCTTTAAAGGAAGAGTCGTGGTGATTGTAGGAAATGCAGCGAAGAACACAGCTACTGTAAGTCTGTTGCTATAACGTATACATTTATATTTGCACATACATCACAGATACTGAATTGTGAAGGATACTTCATATGTTAGTAGCATACAAAGACTTTGGCAATCACTACAGGAATTAAAAAAAAACCTACTTCCCTTCAAGTGTTCAAGATCTGAGAAAATTCACCTTTTAAAATAAAATTATTTAACATGGCTTTTTTCAACCTCAAAATACTTAGTGTGTGTTGTGAAAGTGACGTCAGCACTTCTAATGTGCTTAAGTACGTCTAGCCAGATCTAGTTTTCAAAAATGGCATGGATTTTATATTTACTCTCTGTAGCATTATGAAGTATATACAAGGTAAGTAGGGAAGAAGCAGGTCTGTTATGAAGTAAAAAGAAAAGATACRGTTCATATCTCTCCTGCTAAGAAACAGTGTACTGCCTCGTTTTTTAGAATCATTTAGCTCATCTAACTGCACTCAGACTTGCCTCTGTTTTCRTAAGTAAATGCTCTATGGTGTTGTAAACTACTAGAATAACGAGTAGAAGCATTTCTTTTTTCATTCTTCGTCTGAGGTGAAGGGAAGCTGGTGAAGGGCTGTGGACMATTATAAGATCTTCATGTGACAGCTAATAGAAGCATCTGGTTGATAGATGTGTTTAGTTTATACATATAGGGAATTTTAAGTAGTATGACATTTTCATTAACCCATGTTTCGTCTTTTAGAAAATTAACTTCTGATATGTCATGTCATTTAGACAACAGAAATGATGGCACAGAACAGACTGCGCAGCCATCTCAAATAGTTTCAGTGAGTGAATATCTTAAGTTTGTGCATCAGCTTTGGGTAGGCCTGTTATAAGTATTTCAGTATGAAATCAATCAGTGTGAATAATCGAAGTAGCTCACTAAATGCTGAATACATAAATCCCTCCTGAAAGGAACAAATGCAAAATACTTAAATGCTAAGTGCCAAATGGGGATGATTTAGTGGCCACTTTAAGCGTTTGATGGGGGGGGGGTTATGCACCAGCTTTCAACAATTGCATTTTAAATCACTGAACATCCTAATTTGTCTCAGTAAGAGCTTTACCATCACTAACCTGGGAATGGAGAAAGGGAAGAGAAAATGCCTTAGTATTCGCTAATGAGTGTCTTCATGGGAGACGTCCCTCAGGTTAGCAAGTCGTTTTCCAGGAACTGTCTTTCAGGACCAGTCAGAGATGTTGTATCTGAAACAAAGGAACAATATATGGATTATGTCTAAAACAGAAGAAACAACCTAAAACAAGTTTCCATTGGAAGGATGGGATAAGGGCTTTACAGTATGGGCTGTGCGTTACACCACAGCTAAGTGGTTTTCTCCCTCAGCACTGTGACACTTTATGCAAATCCARATTTGTCTTAGCTTTTACTGCCATCTTGTAAATCTTCACAGTACATGAAACGTTAATTTACTAAACTTAAAGCTTACAGTGTACTTAGTAGATCCAAACATTTCAGCCACCTAAGAGGGTGCTGCCATATCCTCAAGCTCAGCCTTTCTGCAGCTGAGTGAAACAATGTTTTCTGGGTTTACTTGTTATTGTCAACACTATAGCTTTTCATTAAAAAAAAAAAAAAAAAAAAGACAGAGAGAGATGCTTTGCCTGTTGGTTTGTTTTACAGTTCTTGAAAGCCGTACTGAAAAGTACAGAGTTTTAAATAGCAACAAAACGTATGATCGACCAGTCTGGCCAGAAATTAATTGAATACTGGAGCCTAAATACTGGTAGGAGTCACCATCTCTATCACACCCTTACGGTATGGACAAAACCGACCTTYGTCTCACTGTGTTGATAAAGTTTAGCGCTCCTTTCTTTTGTGGTTTGTTTTGCAAGGCAACTTCAGTTTTACTTTGTATGGCTGTATGGAACTGCCTATAGATATTCATGAACTTAACMAATCCAAAAATTAGAAGCTTAGGGCTTGACAAAAACAATAGCTATTACTTTTTAAATTTCACTAAGCAACCTAGTTACATGAAAAATTGCAAAAGAGAATATGTAGAAACAAAAACAATTTTGTGCAAAGAAATGTTATAAGATACTCCATTTAAAATGTATCTTTTCTAAACAGAGATACATGCTTCCAACTGAAAAGGAATTAGCAACAAATACTTCCTTTCACAAAGCAGAACTTTTCAGAAGTGTTGGCCAATATTTACTCAAATAAAAATATAGAAAAGATTGGTGCCTTTAGATGTTTTTTTATTTTTAATTTATGCAGGACTGAGGGAGGGAAGTGTGAAAAATGCTGCTTGATTTATGTGGCCATTTGCATTTGGGAGGTTGAACATTTCARTTAGATTTTGCATTAGTAACCTGCTTTGCATCATTTAAAAAAATAAAAGAGGGGAAGGAGCAAGCAAAGTTGAATGTGCTGAACAGATTTGTAGAGAGAAGCTTTTTTCCCCCTCTTCAAACTTCTTAAAATTGGAAATAAAACACTGTCTAGAACTTCATGGGCAAGAGAGAGGCGGGGGAAAAAAGAACAAAAACTCAGTAAAATCCTGTTCCAGCAGGAGGCAAAGGAAGCCAGCAGTGCCACAGACTTTAGTATTGCTCTGGCTCTAAGTGAACACTTCCTTAGGACAGAATTTAAACAAGGTAATAATCCTACTTGTTAAGCCATATAATTTACTCACCATGAAAGTTAAATTAATAGATTTGCTGATGTATGAGTGCCTTACTGAATATGCCATTAGCAGCATAATGGTATTGCAAAGGAGAATTTGTACTTGGCATCATGTGGTGGTGCCTGGCTCTCACTTGTGTTCTGCAATATATTCCTTACTTTAGCCTGGTTCTAATTTTGTTCTACTCTTTTGTCTCCTAGGGGATTCTGGGCATTTGTTACCAGAGCAAATACTTGTGTCTGAAAACAGCAGGAAACAGTTACATAAAAAGCATTATGTTGGAGTTAATCAGATTCTATTCTGATCTTTAACTTCTAAATTAAGTGRCAGCACCTCTCAAGTGAATTAAAATTCCCTTTCCCACATCCACGGATAGATAAGGAACATTTAAATTATAGCATGGGCAGTTGAGTGTATATTATAGTCAGATAGACAGAGAATGGCCAAGTGCAATTTCTTTTTTGTTTAATACCAAATAGCGTTTCAGTGCTCATTAAACTCTRCATCTTTTGATTTCATTCATTTTCAAAGTGTGAGACATAGTGAGTGCAAAGATAGATCATAATTGTGCATATTTAGCAAGGGGTTTGGTTTGGGTTTTTTGGAAGGGTGAGATTTCTTCATTTTCCCTTCCCTAAGCAGCTTTAAGGTGCTAAGCTGCATCTGTTTCCAGTTCCAGCTTTTTGTCTGTATTACTGCAGTGTTGACTGAAATTAGAACAGGAGAAATAACTTAGCTCATATTAAATCATGCTCCAGCAATTGGTTTTGACAATGATACACTTAGTTTGAGTGGTGTGGCTTGCAAGAAACCTGCTATCTTTTCATTTTCCCTAGTTATTTAATATACAAGTAATTTTATTTTCAGTTAAATACTATAGCAGAGTTAAAGTACACAGTACATTTTATTTTTGCTTTGGAAAAMCAGATAACTCTGGGAATGGCACAATTTCAGTTTGGTGAGAAGGTTCATAAAGTGTAAGTCAAAGTTTAAAAGACCACCTCTCTTTATAGCAATGTAGTAAATTCAAAATAGTAATGTGCTTACTTCTGATGTTGCTTTTTTTAAAATCTAGATGAGTTATTGTTGATGTAAATCCATTGTCTAGACCATTTCTGCAAATTACTGAGGCAGAGTACTAATTTTGTCTGTCACAAAGCAGCTAATATATAGAATATATAAATTATCTCCAAAGCAAAGACAAGCAATTGAGGTTTTCCATGAGATATTTTTGACCCTTTTCCAGGCAAGTAGAAGAGGGCATGTTCAACATTCTTTTTGTGTAACATATTGCTAGCCGGAAAAATGTTTTTTTTCCATATGAAAACAACATTTTCTGTAAATGTAGGTGCTAATTCATTGACACAGTCTGTTTTTGCTAAAAAATGTGGGATAAAGAGAAAAAACAGCAAGCAGCTGACTTACAAAATACCATTCTGTTGGGTTTGGTTTTGTTTTGTTTTTCTGTGTGATTTAACTGTGAAAGAGGAGTGAAAATGCTGTTTAAAAAAAATCTGGAGAATGTAAAACTGAAGTCACTTCTCCATCCATTCGTCATCACATTTTTAAAAGCTTAAAAAGTTTTTTCAGTGGAATGCATGTTCAAAGCAACATTTAAGTAATGCACAGCTCCCTGTGTTTGTATTCTTGTTCCCAATTCTCTTGATCCACTATCAAAATATTGATAATGGTCCTTATTTTGTGAAGGCTGAGATTTTAAAGGACACATAGGTAAGAGTGTCCTGTTCCCACAGAATTTGTATGATTTTGTTGCCAGATTCTGTAGACTTTATAAAAAATCTTTCCCAGAGAAGCTAATGTTGTATTTTTTGTTACAAGCTTGTCTTAACTAATGGATACAGATGAAGTTTTGTCTGAAGGTTTGATTTTGCATAGAATGCTAAAGGGCAGATTTGCTCATGTTTCTAAAGAGAAACACATTTAGAAGGGCCTAGTGAAACTCCAGAGAAAGGAAAGGGAAATGAGGGAACTAACTTCTGTTGAGAGCTGACTGCTGCAGGAGGGAACGTGTGCTATATGAAGGGTCCAAGGACTTGGGTCCTAGAGTGCAAGAGGAAACAGGTCAAAGCTGGCAGTGTCAACATGCCCTCAGTAATAGTTCAGAGCTGATGGTTTCTGAGAGGTCAGCTGTCAGCTTCCCAACTGGCAGTCTTGTATGGTTATGGAAAGGGCCTCCAATTTGGATAACGTTAGTTAAAAAAAAAAAAAAAAAAAAGTGCAAAGCTATGGAAGGGCTACTGAGCATTTCTTCGAACATTTTTCAGTCTGTAGACAATTTTATGAAAAAGCTAAAACTATCCTAAAGATAAAATGGAAAAAAAGGGAGCAAAATTATTTCAGATACTTTTGGGGAGGGAGGAAGGGATGGGAGGAAGATGGAATGTTTAAGAAACTTGCTTTCTTCTTTATACTCAAGTCAACTGTATTATGTTTCTTTTTAAAAATATATTTCTGATCATTAACTTTTTTTTTATTTTTTATAAAAAAAAAAAAAAAATTTTTCAACTGTATTATGTTTCTTTTTAAAAATATATTTCTGATCATTAACTTTTTTTTTATTTTCTGTTCTATCAAAAGTAAAATAGGTTTGCACTCTGCATTTTTATTTCAGAAATCAGTTCAGCAGTACTGAGTGCATTGAATGTGTTTTGGTCAGTGTAAATTAGTTGTGGTGCAAGAGCCAAATCTCTACAATTAAAATTACATTTTTTCCAGTACTTGCTTTCAACTATTGTTTTTTTTTTTTTTTTTTTAATTAATACTACATTTTTAAGGAAATGAAAAATGGAAGTGATAAGTTGTCAGGAAAATCTGAGTGTTCACTCATACTTTGTTCTCAGTAAAATGTATTCTGAACACAGCTATTAAGTATCCATTTGTCAAGGCTTATTTTCCAATCTTTGCATACAGGTATTTTAAGTTATTTCTATATTTTTATACTGATGGAATGGAAAGTATTCCTTTCTGACGGGTCTGTGTGTGGAAAAGACGTATCTTTTCATAAAGTTGTCTTCCTTGTCTCTAGTACTTCATTTCAATATATGTTAATACTGTAACTTTTAGGCAATGTTTTTGTTGATAAGAAAGACTTTAAGTGCCTGTCTTTCACCTTGATGTTTGAGTGACATTTCATTTATCTTTTTTTTTTTTTTTTTTAATATAAGAAGTCTAAAAATATCCTTGATTTTTTTTCAGTGTGGTTTGTGACATATGGAAAGAGTTCTTTTTTTTTTTTTAAAAAAAAAAAAAGTATATATACACAAATCTGTGTATATATAGACTGATCACCTCGACTGTGATTTGCTTTCAGAGTGGCTAAGTCTTGGCCAAAATCATACCGCAAAAAAGCCTGCCGTCATCCCTGAGGGGTTTGTGTAGTATGTGTTTACAAATGATGGGGGGAACAACTTGTGACAATGGATGAGTACTACAAAGTTTGGTAAAGACTTCTCTTCCAGTTTCTAATGTGCCTCTTTGTYTTCTGATTCTTTCAGTGTATAGTAGTACATTAATACACTGATAACATCAATCACAKCAATCTCTTTTCATAGAATCACAGAAACTGTAAGGTTGGAAGGGACCTCTGGAGATCATCTAGTCCAACCCCCCTGCTCAGCAGGGTCACCTACAGCATGTTAGACAGGGTTGCATCCAGGCGGGCCTTGAAGATCTCCAGAGAAGGAGACTCCACAACCTCTCTGGGCAACCTGTTCCAGTGCTCCATCACTCTCACAGGGAAGAAATCCCCCCTCACATTCAGACGGAACTTCCTAATGGTATTCTTGGTACAGTGTGTTGTTGTTGTTTAACTCCCAGCTTGTCCTTTAATTATTACCTGTCACAGGAATGTCTGTGAAAGTGAATAATGTAAAGGTAGCAATGCTTATAGCTTGCCTGAAGGGAGCTGGGAATGACACAGCTCAAGCTGTGTTGTGTTATTGGACTCTCTGCCATAGACAGTCTGAAAGCACAATGTGCCTAGTGTAATATAGTCAGCAYGCTTGAAAGCTGTGAATTTATTGCTTGGAAAAGGGTAGTATAAACATATTTTGATAGAAGCTCCATTGACAAATATCATTTCCTCTTTTGAACTGTGCAGATTATTACAGTTCTTGATACTTAAAGRAGCAGACCTATTATGTCTGTCCATATAAAGAGCAACACCAATACAGGGTAAGCTGTTGAATATTGGCCAAAATTTTGGAATGAATTTGCTTTGCTACATCTGTCCTTTAGAAGCCTGATTTTGTAAGTATCTGAATGACACATTCTTAACTGAATGCTTTCAAATGCAATTTGCAGTTTTCAGTCTCAGTTATACTCAAAGGAAGGATTTTTTTTATGTGGAATTGATGTATGTATTACATAGCAGAGCAAAAGCATTTCCAAAGCCTTCACCAAAGCCATGGCAAAATAGTAGTTAAACGAGTCATTCACATATTCATTCATTCMTATATATTTGCTATTAAAGTAGCAAGAAGAAATTCAGTTTGAACTCTAAATGCTGATAAAAACACAGTAGCCTAACTTTCCTGGGACTACATTTTGAGGAAAGATTACCAGAGGCAGAAAGGAAAAAGCTTAGTAGCTTTATGTTTGTAAAGGAAATACAGCCCATGTTTGAAGTCTGAGGTGTCACTTTCTGCTGCAGAAGCTCAGTGGTATCATTCAGCACAAAACCTTGGGCATTTTTTAATGCTTGAAATTCTGCTCATTTTGGACGAGTATTTCTTCCAACCTTTTAGGGGAAACATTAGATAAGAGGAAAAAATGATTCTTTTAAATTTAACATACTGATGAACATAAATGATGGTTGTATTGGGGCAGGGGAAGAAGGGATCCATGTAACTATTTCAAATAGTCCTTTCTACCTTGTCCCTCCAGCAGTGCACATGCCCCTTTCATCTGTTTTGAAAAAGCTAAGCTTCATACAGTATATTTTGGCAGGGAAAGATACCAGGTGGTGTTGGGAACGTTTCAGAAATGTGATGCACAAGCTCATGTTCTCATCTGTGACAGATAGATGTGGAAGAAGACACAAACATACACTATACCAGAACTATAAAAAGTCAAAGCATTAGGAAGAGTGTAATAGTAAGACTTCTTTCTAAATCTGTTCTTTATCAAAAGTTACRTTTTCCTCATTCAGTGACATAATACAGAAAACTGGATGGAAAACTAGGAATGTCTTTAATCATATCAAATCCTGTAAGAGTTAAACCTTGATTCTTCTCTTCTTTGCAGTGTGCAGCCAGTTTGTATTTTAAAGGCAGAGGTATTTGCAAAGTTCTTGGAGTTTGGCATTTGGAGTTTGATAACAGCTCTCAGCTCATGACAATTTATAGGCCTCTGGCTTCCAGCTACTTCCCACAGTAGTGAGGTACCAAAGGTAGTACTTTCTCAGTTCACTGGATTCTCCCTGAATAGATGTTTAGACACAATATTTTGAACTGCAGTTGCTGCCTTTCTTGGACAGCTGCAGACAGTTTTGAGACAACTGAAGAAAAGAGATTCATAGCACGGTATATAGCCTTGTCACGTGCTCTTGTGCTTTCTACCTGCCGTTTACTAACAGCCACAGGTTGTTCAGCTCTTGCTTTGTGAATGCCTTGTGAGAAAAGCAGCAAGAGATTCCTCAGCATAAGGTTATAAAGGAGCCCCTTGTCATATACAGTAAAGAATCTATTTCCAACCATACTTTGGTTATTAAAGCAATTCTAAAATACAGTGGGACAGAGTGTCTGAACCYTAAATACAAAGAAATTGTTTGGTCCAATTGTTTTTTCTGATAACATGGACTAGTAGTTACATTAAGGCTAGGGCATTCAAAAACTTGGAAGAGAGTTTGCAGTTTATTCTCAGAATTATGAAACTATCAATAGAGCAGAATCACTCTACCAGTGCATGGTGCATTGTACTCAGCAAATAATGTACTGCATCCTGTCAGTCTGAATGCTTGTTGTCATTTTCCATTTTTGCCCAGCTGTGAGCAACGTTGGATGGTGTCCGAGGTAGAACACTTTCCGTTAGTCACAGGTGGAGACCACTGTGAAGTGGCTGATGCGTAGAAATGTTTGGCAGGAGTATTTCACTAGGAATATATATGTTTTTGTAGCTCACAATAACACACAGCTGAGTACTCTTTTTCTCTGTTGTTCCTGTATATACCGTATGTTTATGGACTGTGATTAGAGCAAGAGATAGTCAGACTCTTCTAGTGATAGCTGAGTGCATATTATACCACCTCTGCATCAGAGACCTTCTATAAAGGCATGGCATTTAGGTCTGTCACACCAACTGTTGTAACTTAACTGTTAACTGTTTCGATTATGGGAGGGATTCCCTGTGATCCTTTGAATCCTTCACTGACCCACCCAAAATAATGGAAGAAACGATGATCAGRCTTGCTTTTGGTCTTAGGCAAGTACCTGAAACAGACCTGACAGCCAAAATGTCCTCTGATTAGTTGTGACTTCTTATTCTGATTTAACTTCTTATTTGGCCTCGACAGATCCACAGATCATTTACTAGTTGCTCACTCCCTTTTCCAATCCATCTTGAAACACAGAGAATGGAATGCAGTAACTTCAACATACCGATGTACAGAAATTAACTACATGTGTRTGTAAAAAAATACCTTCGTTATGAAAAAAAAGTTCTAGCTATAGAAGACATTTAAAACTTTGCTACTGTGAATTTTTGCCTGTCTCTGATAAAGAAATTAWTTATACTTGATCAGGTAATACTGTAATACATCTTGTTCTGCCTYAGTATCTGTTTTACTGTCATGGATAATAAGGAATATAAGCCAAAAATACCAATTCACCCATTTCAGTGGCTTCGTTTTGGAGATATTACAGTCAGTATTTAGAAAGTAAGTTTGAGATGTGATATACAAAATACAATTTCTTTGTAGGCCTCATCAGTGTAGCTGTTTTCCATGAAGCTGAGTGTTAAAGTTAGGTGTTACGTTGCTACGTGGAGACTGGATCCCTGTGTTTGAYTTGTGAGATGAATTAACTGGGGAGACAGGCTTTAAAGGATTGTTGTGTGTGCTGTGTAATCTGTGTATGGGCAGATTAAAATAAAAGAGAGTTTGCAAGAGAACAGACACTAGAGCTCAAATTCAGATCTTGTGTCTGTGAAATAAAGTCATCAGAAACATTTGACAGGTAAATGAATGCCAATACTGTCAAACTGTGATGCTTGCACATTTGGGAACCTACAGCTGGGAATTAATTATCCCAGAGAAAAATAACTGCTGTTTCACAGTTTGAAAGGGGTTCCAGTTAGCACTCTGAGATCAAATAATCATATTAGCTTGAGGTAAAAACCTGGCAAAAAAGAGATAAATAATATTTAAAGTTATCAATGTGACACTTTCATGAAAAACAAATTCATTCTCAGTTGTTATATCATACAGGCCTGGGTTTCTGTATTTGGCTAAGTGCAAAAAAAAAGAGTTGTTCTGGGGGCTGGTAAGTTTTTCTTTTGTTTAACTTGATTTTCTTACCATAAAAAGTTATTTTGATCAAAGGACTATATATGCAGTGTGCTAATGATGTATCTGTTTCAGTTTGCAGCTCATCTAGTGAAAAACAAATACCCACGGGTCTGCATCCTAGATGGAGGAATAAACAAGATCAAGCCAACTGGTCTCCTCACTGTTCCTTCTCCACAAATATAAGTGACTGTAAATGATCAGGACAGCATGTCTGAACAGGGAATTTTTTTTCAGTACAGCGTGAATATATAGACATGAACCCAAAGGGCGTTATGACATCTCCACTATACAAGCTATCCAGCTGATCAGTGTCTTTCCCTGCAGATCTAGAGCAAGAAGTTTTGTGTTCTTTGATACAGAACTTTAGTTGAAACAGATGAAAAATGTGAAGCTTAAAATCTTCTAAGAAACTTCTTTCAACAGTGAAGTGCGCAACTGGTTGAGCAAGTTTGAACACACAAAGTCAGAGTAACTCATCTGATATTTGGTAGCTTAGAGTATTTCTACAAAACCAAATAAGCTGGTACTTGATGGCTCTAAGATGCACTATATAAATCATTTCTTCAAAATCTTTTACTGTGAATTTGAAAGTAACAAGCTGAAACTGTATCCTGTGTATCAAACAAGGAAAACRTGTTTTCTCTGATATTTTAAAGAATAATTGTTGTATCGTGTGATCCACTTTGTTTTTGAGAAATCATTTTTTGGTCTGGATTGGAAATAAAAATGTCCTGGATTAGAAATCACTGTAAGAGCTGCTGCTAAGTAAATCCAAATGGTATCATTTGCGGAGAAGAGAAGACCTACTCTTGTGTGAATTTAACATCCTATTTCCTCAAACACAGCAAAGCCAACAATTTCTGAAACAATTACTTATACCAGAGAGTTAGAATTTGACAATGCTTCGGGTTGTGACAAAAGATGAGTTATTCCAGAAATAGTGTCTATCCGCGTTAGAAGTTCGTGCTTTTAAAAGAATCRTTTTAATTTTCCTATCAGAACAGTTTAGAGTAATCGCTTTTGTAGGAGTATAYTCTCTAATAGGAGGTAGAACATTCTTTTTGGTTCACTGTTCTTTCTGCCAGTTGGTTTTGAATGCCTGTTTCTTAAACCTGAGCCCTAAAACTKAGAGAGATACAGCAATCCTATTTTAAACCATCTAGATGTGAGTGCTGCAGTTGAGTRAAAGCAGCTTCCGCCAAGGGCCTAAGGAAACTGTCTGCTAGAAGATGTGGAAATCACTTTGCAATCAGAAGCCAAGAGCRTTGAAAGCACAAAATAAGCAGGAATTGGGGTCTCTCTGTTGCCAAGGAGCTAAGAATAAACTTGATTCAGACAAATAATACCTTTCAGGAGAAGTAGAAAAACACCTAATTTCTCACCATTAAAATTCTGGATTGACCTTGCTAGCATGTTAAATCCATTATTCTAAAAAGAGTTTTTAAAAAAAAATGRCTGGGAAAAGAAAAGGATCTATGTCTTCATGAATGTCACTTGAAAATAGTACCTGTAATCCAAAAACTCCAGTTGTGACAGTATGAGACTGACAGTATGTTCTAAAATTAAATGCCCAGATGGGAATTTGGAAGAATTTAGTCACATGAGGGGAAGAAACTTAGTGATTTGTCTTTCTAGATTTTTAAAGCTAAGAAAACACTGGTGTGGCATGAGGCTTAATAATCACTGATGTGTAATATAAAAAGTGTTCAGTAAACCAACAAAAATGACACCAGTGATAATACCTAGCAACAGTCACATAGTAGTTGGCCATGTGAGTTTGACAGTGTGCTTTTTATTAGAGCCTGAGAGAAGGCCAGAAGCTTTTATTCTGAATCTTCAAAATCTGATCTCTAGCACAGTATGATGTTTGCTGGGAGATTTAGTGGGTTGGATAACCCTATTGGAAAAGCACAACAAAGAAAAAAGAGACTGGAGGAAGAAGGACACCCTTTAGCTCCCTTTTTCTCAATTGTGATCTGCCAATAAATGTGAAATTATAATGCTGTATAAATGCGATAATGTATTTGGGCATTCTTTGGTCTAAGGTAAACATAGTTTACTGGAGCTGTCAAGAAGTTTTTGAGCCTTTAAGAATCTAGATGTTCGTCCGATTGACTACGTAAGGGGCAGGAAGCCAAAGATARAGGTAGATGGTCAGGTTTCTCAGTTGGCAGTGGGATTCTGCAAAGGTACATCCTGAGGCCAGAGCTACTCAGCTGACTCCAAAAATGACCTGTTAAGGGAAGGGAGCAGTGAGGTAACAAGCTTGCTGATGATACAAAATCATACGCCATGATCCAACATTTTCCTGGCTGTGCAGAACATGAGAAGGATCTTGTGGTGCTTGGTGGCAGATTCATTACAAGTGAACACACATGGGGCCCTAGAAAGCAACATTTTTAACTATATTCAGCAGTGAATTCATTGATAAATAAAGCATCATCTCAATTGTTTAGTAGCAGCCAGAAAGGTTCCTAGCTGTTAAAGAAACGAACAAAACAAGTTGTTATGCTATTGTGGAAATAAGCTGTATGGTGCATTTTGAATGCAGCAGAAACCTTTTGTTGTACCAAAAAAGATACACAGGATTAGAATGGTTACAAAACTTGGTCTGTATAAGAAGATAATATGTTGACTAAAACTCTTCAGCTTGCCAAAAGAGGCAACTAAAATAGAACAACAGAGAGGTCTCTAAAATCATGAATAACTAAAAAATGAGAACTAGGGAAATACTCAGTATTTCTTATAGTACAAGGAACAGTGGCCATCTGATAATATTGCCACATAAAGACTTAGAACCAAAACCAGGAATTACCTTTTCTCAGAAGTACAATCTTAAAGTGTGGAATATGTTGCTATGAGAGGCCAAAAATACAAAAATATTCAAGAAGAAGAATTGGAGTGCTTTGTGGAAGAGCTCTGGTTCTGACCACTAACCACAGTGGTTGAAACACAGTTTTCAGCTCAGGAAATACATGATCTGTTGACTAAGGAAGGCTGGAAAATACACTAGAGAAAGATCTCACACTACTTCAATTGTCCTCAAGCCTCTGCCTTTTTGTAAGTGGAGATTGGGCTGCATGCAGTACAGCAATTCTAATGATGTTACATGTTTCATCTCAGCTCAGTGTTTCCTTCTGCTTTGTACAGGTGCTTAGAAAAGAACTGTAAGTACAGAGAATGGAATGCGTTTGAGAAAACAGGATTTTATGTGTACCTAGCTACTCAGTCCATTGGTACTCAAGGGTAGGAAGTTTTCTCTATGTCTTACAGATACGCCTTTCAGCTCTGCGGAGAAGAACCTGGAAGTCGTGGTGGACAACAAGCTGACTGTGAGCCAGGCATGTGCCCGTGTGGCCAAGAAAGCCAATGGTATCTGGGCTGCATTAGGAAGACTGTTGCCARCAGGTTGAGGGAGGTGATCCTGCCCATCTTTGCAGCCCTGGAGAGGCCACGTATGGAGTACTGCGTCCAGTTCTGGGCTCCCCAGTGCAAGAGAGACTTGGAGCTACCAGAGAGAGTCCAGTGCAGGGCTATGAAGATCATCAGAGAATTGGAGCACTCTCCTGTATGAGGAACGGCTGYGAGAGCTGGGCCTGTTTAGCCTGGGGAAGAGAAGACTGAGAGGGGATCTCACCAATGTGTACAAATGCCTTAAGGGAGGGTCTCAAGAGGATGGGGCCGAACTCTCTTCAGTGGTGCCAAGCAACAGGACAAGAGGCAACGGGCACAAACTGAACCACAAGAAGTTCCATCTGAACATGTGGAAAAACTTCTTTACTGTGAGGGTGACCGAGCACTGGAACAGGTTTCCCAGAGAGATTGTAGAGTCTCCTTCTCTGGAGATAATTCAAAACCCGCCTGGACACAATCCTGTCTATCGTGCTCTAGATGACCCTGATTGAGCAGGGGGGTTGAACTAGGTGATCTCCAGAGATCCCTTCTAACCTCAACCATTCTGTGATTCTGTGTTATATTAATTTTTAGAGAGAGAAGTCAAGTTATCTTTTGACTGAAAAATATCTAATATTTAACAGGCTCAATGATTTCTTTTTTAACTAATAGAACTATTTTTTGGTATTTAAATATTTTGAGTGTCTGTAGATTTCAGCTGTATTGTAGTTCGGTCTTAGCTTTTAATTTAGCTGAGTAAAATTTAAAGCCTGTATATTCTACTTGTGCATAGATTTATTTTTGACAGAGGACTTAGAGCTGCTATTAAGTAAGAGTTTACCTTATGAGGTGATTTTTTAAATGTATTTTCCAGGAGAAATCGTGCAAGATGATGTATGTAAAAGCAGGAAATTTGAAGAATTGCTAACATCATTTTTTCTCATGTAAATATGAGGATTTTTGTATATGTTCTTATCTCCCTGGATAGTTCTGTAGCTAGCAGCTGGATCTGACTGCAAGTTGCTGATGTACTATTACTTGCTACTTTAGTCAACATTTTTGAAACTATCTTATAAATAGTACTATGTCTGGATTCAGTTATGTAGGACAAGCACTTGGTCGCAAAAGTAGATCTTAATCTTCTTTTCCTTAGGGAAAATTCTTTCATTTTGTGGTAACGTCTTATTGCAGAATATATCTTGTTCTTGTGCTGTTTGYCCAGTTTAAGAAAAGAACATCAAATGTGTTTGCTCTGGTATTCCACCAGTTTTTGGCATTGCTGTGGTGCCACAAGCAGTCATCTGTTTTGATAAAGCTCTARAAAGATTTCTGAAGCCTAGCTTCTGTCTTATGCCTACATTTCCAGCATCATTGTTTGTATAGCTATTGCATGGTTATTTTTGTTTTCAGACTGCAGCTGGATACCCTAAAGATCTAGTAGGAGAAAAAAAATTACCACTGTTCTAGGCTCACATCTTTACTGCCAGCAGAAAAGTGTCTCGAACAAATATTTTCCACTGTTTAGCTTGGCAGTGTAGCTTCTCCTAGTCTCTTTTATCCTTCCATTTTAAAAACATACCATATCTGCCCCTGCCACCTGTGTCTATAGCTTCCTGCCAGTACAACTAGATTGCCTCCAGGGTACCCAGATGGACATCCAAGGAGAACAGAGAACAGATTTTGGACTCTTTTTTTGGCTATCTCACTTCTGTTGATGATTGCAGACCATTGCACAATTGCTGTTTAACTAGAGTATCCTTAGTTAGACTGAACATAGGCCTTTGGGAATTTTTATTATGCTTTGCTTCTAAGTTTTTTTCTTGTACAAGTAGGTACTTGTTCTATTTTGCCTGTTTGTCCTAGAAGTCTCTTCTGGCCTAGATATGTAAGGAACCTTCCTTCCTGCACCCATCTGTCTCTCTTTTTCATTTTTACTTCTCTAAGCCACCTGGAGCAATGTWAACTTCCCAGCTGAGGATGGGAACAACTTGCCATATGTAGCAGAAAGGAAGAACAATGTGATATTTACCTCTGTTTAGCTTTCCCTGACGTGGTTAATTTCAGGTACTTTCGATTTGCTATTTTTAAAATACAGGATAATTTGTCCCTTTGGATTTATATTCTCCCCTCTGGCAGTCTAGGGTACTTGGTAGACATTCTTCCCAGTATTTCTGAAACAGAAACAGTGACCAGGGTGGGTATGTATTCTTTTATTTAGGTGATTTATTTTTCTGATGTCTTGGATAATTTCTAGAAGTGTGAAGGGCTAAATAATTTGTTGGAGGAGGTGGGAGGTTAAATTTCAACAACAGCCTTTCCATGTGCGTTTTCCACGCTTTAATCTGTCATGAGGCTGACTTTTTCATTCCAATACAGGTGACCTTCTAGCAAGAGATTGTATCAACAAGCTAACTGACAAGACCTGTACGCTTCAATGCATTGTCTTCCTTCCATGGCTTAGGATAATTTGTATAGACATAATGCAGTGGTGCAGTGTTTGTTCTGTGACCTTCTGGATATCAGTGAGTATATATCCAGTTATAAATCTGCCGTTCCTTCCTTATAAGTGTTGCCTTTCATGTGAGAACTCTGCTTTTGCTGCCTTTCCTATCTCTTTGGAAAAGTAGAACCTGTGATTAGATCGCTCAGAGACAGAGGAATAGTACAGTCAAGAACAGTGTGGTACAGTTATCTAGAGTTCCCTTGCTATTCTGGTCAGGTAAGAAAAATGCTTATTGGAGTATCTCTAAGCAGGACTTCAGAGCTATGTATCACATGACTGGAAAAAAAAAGAGGTCTTAAGCAAATGCATCGTTCTTCATTCAGAGAGGTAATGTGAGAGTCTGTTAGTTTTTTGTCTGAAACATACTCCTTCTATTTGCAAGGCATGATGAATCTTGTCCAGAATATCAATTCTGGTATGTTTAATTTACATTTTCAGTTTGGCTACCTTATGAAGCTTCTTCAGTTAAGATAAAACCTCAATATTCTTTTATTATTTTTCTGCAGTGTTCATATTTTGTTACTAGGAGGTCTGGGAAATGTGTGGGAATAAGTACAGCCTTTTAGTCTCCCATGTCTTATTATATTTTCCTTGCTGATGAGTCAGACTGGCCTCTCTCCTATACCAAGTTGGCAACTTAATTACTCTCATCAGTCTTATCTTGTTATTTTTGACTCCTTCTCCTGGGCCCAGTTTGCAAAAGTAGATTGAATGATCCATTAGTTTTCCCAAAAGAGTATTTCTTTCCAAATAGTGATACTTGACTGATCTAACATCACATTTGTATATTTGACTAGCAAAACAATAGGTTTCCTTTTTTCTTTCAATCCCAAGCTATAATGCCAGTGTTGCCATTCTTTTTGATTTACATTCTGGATTGAGAGTTCATGCCAGAATTTGTGCTCTGTTTGGGAAGTAGTATATCATTAACTATGAGGCTTTAAGTTTGCTGCTGGTAGTACCATTTTAAGAATAGCACCAACATATCTCTTAGATCACTGAGTCTGTATTCTGTTAATTTAGGTTGACAAACTCATCTCATGCTACTGTAATCATGTTGCTGAACATAATTTAATGTTGCAGTATGGCTGTCCTATTATATCAGCATTAACCGATAACCAGATAAAGCAATGTTACGTAGATTTTAAAGAAACTGGTCAACAAAATAGAAAGGTTGAGGAAAATATTATTACCACTGAATAAATTCGTATATAATAYATTTCTTGTAAAGCTTTCTCCCAAAATATCTTTAACCATACTGAAAATCCCTGTTCACAAATTTACCTGTGGTAGTGGTCTCATGTGTRACAGTAGAGTGACCACAGTAAATGCACTGTTGTAATTCCTATATTTTATTTCCCCATTGATAGTCCTTCAGTGCTTAAGAGCTATGCTCTGTGATGAATAGACACTAAGTTAAATTTCAGACACAGTAATCTGTGCAAAAGAACAGATACAGTAGAGCAGCTCAGAAATTAATGTGGTAATCACTATATTCAATGAGAACAACCTACACAAAAGCTGTAGATCACTGTTCTAATTAACTAGTATTTGCTAACTGAAGCAGTATTAAATTTGTGTTTTCTTTGTCTGTCTATGGTATCTGGCATGACATTGTTTAGAGAGTTATGGCATCTGGTGGTATCAGCTTTTGCTATCTAAACTGGCCAAATGAGTGAAGTCCTGTTCGTACAGAACAGGTACACAGAATGACCTAGTTTTTTAAGGGATCCAGTGGTTAGGAGTAGCTTGAGTTATCAGGCTCTTATTGCCTGCCTTGTTACAAACTTTTGATGTATTGTGTGATCTGGGTGGCCCAGTTCCCCTCACTAATTTGAGACTAATAATGCTTCCTAATTTCACACTTTGTGGAAAAGAGAAATTCAGTAAGTAACGTGATCAAATACAAGAGTGTGAGGACCATGCAGGCACTTGGAATAAATTTTTCCTCCCTCAGAACAAATGTTTCCTTGGGATGCCAAGGATATATGACAACGTCAGTTCTCCATCACTTCTTTTGTAAACACTTCTTTTCCTAGTAAGTACTACTAATGAATGAAGTTCAGCCTTCCTGCACACAATTTAGTTCAAAACATCTATCAGGAATATAATATCAGTGACGAAGAAGGCCACGTATTACAAAGCTTGTTATAAATGTTGGCAAGCTATGTCTAACAATCACATTAATAGTGTATTTGAAAAACGTAGGGCATGTTCTTGTACAGATAGGCATTAAAAAGAAGATTTTTCAGTTACTGTAGTATTTAGATTTTTCTTTAATGTTGATCAGGATTTGCACCTCCTAAAAAAAAAAAAAAAAAAAAAAAAACAGTACCAGGCTTTATAACCACAGAATACCAGCAATAAAAGCCTCCCTTATAAGGCAGAGGCCAGAAACATAATAAAAAAGTACTTTTTAAAAAAAAATTCAGTTCTTTCTTTTCTCTTAGCAATTTGAGTGAGTTTGTGTTGTGTGCAGGAAAGCTATGTATAGAAGATGAAAAGCAGATCAGTTTGCATAGCTCTTTCATGTCCTGCTGTGGCTGTTAAGGGATGAGAGTTTTGCCTGCCTCAGCAGTGGTGAAATGCCCAATTCTTTCTGCTAATAGTTCTCTCACAGATTCTGTGTAGAAAAATACGCATTGAGACCAGTGTGAAGGTATAGCTAGGKATCTAATCTCACTGGCATATTTATGTGCTATATAAAATACCAAAGCCTAAGAAGCATGAAGTACTTCTTTAGGATTGATCTCTATTTTTCTGTCTCAGCCTCCTTTTCTCTACTTCAAATCTCTGTTAAAAGGACTTGATAAGAAAMAAATTGTGTGTGTTAACAGAGATGAATCTAGACCAGAATTTTTGAACTCTTTATCCTGGCATCAATCATGTGGTATTTAGCCTTTCCTAGCAGTGATAATTTTAGATATATTGGCCTATGATATGCTACARTTCTTCTGTTTTCCATAGTTTCAAACCGTCAGTGTTCTTAAAAAAAAAAATGAATGTATTCATCGTCCGGGTATTCCTGAYGTGTTCCAACAGATGTTGAAAGACAGGTTTTTAATCTGTAATCTTTTTTTCACTTGGCATTATCTCAGCAAACTAACTCAAAACAAATCAGAACTACACTTTTTTCAGTCAGGTCCATAGGGAGAACTTTATGCTGTTTGAGAGGATAGTGCATAATGCTGGCACCAGTGAACACAAAAGTGGCATAATCAGTCTATCTTATCCTATGTAATTATAGTTATTACTTTAAAAATCTTGTGTATTTCTGGAGACCCAGAAGCATACTGCTAGTGAGCACACAATATTTCAGCTCCCACAAAAGGGTTAACTTTCTGGCCATTATGTCAGTTAATTTGATTTGCCTCAGTTCAGTTCCTGTCCTAAATAGATTTTTTTCTCAAATCTTTTGAAACTTGAATGAGCTCGTATCTCTGGCACCTTAAATCTTTATTTCAAATAAAGCTGGTTTTACAAGCAATGCTGTTTCTCTAGTCCCCCCAAAATAGGTAACAGTTGGATGTAGGATATTAGAGAGGAACTTTGTGGATCTGTTGAGAATTACATGCCCTCAGTGCAAGGACCAGTTCAGAGCTCTGTGATTGCGACAGCAACAGAGACCCTCCAACTCCAGATCTGGAAAAGATGCCTTAGTTACAGCAGGTACCTGGGAGAATGAACATGGAGAGTTTAGTTTAGCATAGTTTACTGCTGTACAGTTAACAAACAGCTTTCTTTAAACTTACAAGGCTGTTAGAAACTCGGGTCTTTTTGGAAAATCCTCTGAACTATCTATAATAGCTAGAAAGGAAGAAAATACTAAAATTTCCTCTTTGGTAGTATTTGTAATAGATGTGTAGCACTTAATATATATTATATCCATGAATATGAGTGCCTTGCAAAAATTGGTTACCCCCCTTGCCATTTTTTGCAGAGAGAAATTGCACCATCAAAAGTTAGAGGGAGTTTTGAAGGGGAAAMCAGCTAAGTGGTAGAATTAGAGCCTAGTGCTGTTGAAATTTGTCTTTGCTCAGTTGTTCAAACTTCTCACTTTTGAAATGCCTTGTGCCTCTTGGTACTCTGTATGCATACAGATTTGCCGTACATTTCTTCTTATAGCCCCTTAGGTAAACCAGTATTTGCCCAGGTTTCTTCTCTGTCTTTTACCCTTTCTGATACAGATTTTACTGTGTATTTTACAGGCCCACCCTACCTCCAAGATGTTATCGARATTTTCACTGGACCTTCCCTTCTACTCACCTTCCCTTCTGGAAACATATGTTTCTTTCTTGGAAGAGTTTTTTAACGTGCCTGTTGTCTCCTGCTCCTGGAAGTTGCTTGTTCCATATTAGCAGATGCCTGAAGCCACTGACGTTAGGATCCTGGTATTGTACTGAAATGAGATTGCTGCTGTGTGTGCAAGGGAGGAGGGGGGGAGGAGAGGAAAATTCCTCTCAGTGCCTCCCTTGGAAAGGCAGCCTTCTCATAATGAATCACCAAGAGAAGTCTTCATGATGATGGATGGGGACCAGTGGGGGTGGCAGGAGACAGTTGAAGTCAGCAGGGAGTTATTCTCTAATTACTCTTTCCTGACAAGGTGGAATAACTGACACTTGGAGCTGTACTTCATACTGCTGCCTCTTGCTCAGTGCTTATTATAGGAGCACCAACGTCCCTTGTGGACTGTGGCTGCTCTTGCATTATCAAGTCCTGAGACAGTGGCATGAACTGTCACCTTCCATTGTGGCAACGACAAGGTGACTGCTTTTTCCTTTTTTTTTTCTTTCTCTTTTTTTCTTTTTCCTTTTCTTTTTTTTTTTTGTATGTGAAGTACAGGAAAAAGCTCAGGGAAGAAAGTCAAGCAGCCCCGCTGTGTGTGTTGCACATAGAATTTATGCAATGAACAGTCATTGCATAAATTAGACATTAGCAAGTAATCTAAACATGTGGGTGTTAGAAATTTAGTATACTAAGTTTTAAGATTTCCTGCCTTTCTAGTGATCATATAGTGAATGCTGAAAAAATGTAAAAAAAGATCTTCAGTCTTCCTCCTCTTTCCATTTTATTCAAGCTTCTTCTCATTCTGTCTCATTCTTCTCTATGGTACCCCATGTGTGAATCCAAATCTGGGTGAATCCTATTAGGTTTGTGGTAGGACAAACCTCAGGCACTCAGCACACTTGCTAAGAATTTAACATAACACATGTACCGAAGGATAAACATTATACTCTGTTTTTGACAAACTGGTCATTACGATGCCATGTTACAAAAAGGAATTTTAGTGTTTTGGCAAATGGAAATATTGCCAGTTACAGAGGCATAGAAGATTTTTGCTGTTGGGTCTTGTGCAAATATAACTGTATGTAAACCGGCTACTCCTCACTTTTATACCTTACCTGCATATGTGCAAGTCCATGGAGGGAGAAGACATGCATAGGTGGAAAAGGAGAAGCAATTGTTCAAGCAAATTGGCCACATCACCGATGCCACTCCTTGGCAAACTGGGATCGCCTCTGGTGCCCCAAAGAATTGAGAGGCATTTCCAGGAGCAGCAGTGAGTACCTCTCCTTCCCTGAGACARGAAGGAGAGCAAATCTGGCTCACTTGCACCCTTTCTGCAACCGTCCCTCCATTACAGCTTCTCCCTCTCTGATTTCTATGGCATGAGTGGCCTCCAGCCAAGCCTTTTATCCTCCAAGGTGACAAGATTAAAATTGCCAAGAGCACTGGGACGGCCTGAGCCAGTGCATACAGTGCAGTGCATGTATTTCTCTCTTTTTCTATAAATAATATCTATGTGAACATAAACAAGGAGAAGACCCTAAAAATGAGATACGGTCAATCTAGGAAAATGGGAATTTACAAGGAACTGACAAGTGAAGCCAGAATAAATACAGGAACTAGAATTTAAATCAGTTGTTAAACATGGTTTCTAAAAGGCAAGAGTTTCTCAACACTTCTGTTCCAAGCTATTCTTAACTTCAGGGAGAAATTTAGAGAGATCAATGCTGAAAGACAATGTGAATATGATAGACTGCTAAGAAGCCCTTAAACAACTGTTACAGCACCCCATCCCTGACCCTTTGCTTCTGGCATTGTCCAGCCTATGAGTCCTTTAGAGATGGTAGTCTAAAGTTTGTGCAGTAGCATATCGGATCTTAATCTCCTTATGATATCCAGTTACTACTGTAATTGAAGCAATAAAAGCATGTATTAGTTCTGAATTACAAGTTATCACAGAASATGACTAGTGATTTTTCTGGAATTTTGACTTGGTGTTCTAAGGAGTTTTTTTTTTTTTTTTTTGGTTCATTGCGCAAGCAAACAGAAAGATGACGATTCAGGGTATTGTGAGATCAAAATTATGCTGGAGAAGCCACTAGTCATTTTATCATACTCAAATTTTGAAAGAGTCACTCAGAGCAAGCGACTTAGATGAATGTGCAGCAGTGGTAGGTCCCTAGTTTGAAGGGAGAACAGGGCAGGAAGAATAGGAAGTTTTGATTCAGTGTATGAGGCAGTTCAAGGTACATAGAGCACTTTTATCCTCTATGTAAATTCACATCTAAATCTAAAACTGGAGTCAAGCAGACTGTTGGTGATTAGAAGATAATAGTCCCCAGGCTTGTATGTTTAGCTAGGTTTAAGCCTGTTCTTGCTTTAGGTGCATGGAGGACTGCCTTTTGCTAAATTTTTGAGTGGTTGGCGAAGTCTTTCCTCATGAAAAGATGAAAAGGACATATGCCTGGCCCAACACATTTACCCCGCTGTTCCTCCACATTAAGGGTTCGTGTAATGTCCATTTTTACCTATTCACTTACTGTAATGTGTTGTTTTGTTGCAAAGTCTCATCTGTTTGTGATATATAGTAGCTCCATAAATTATTACAGTTTTTGGATTCTTGTGATTTTGTGCAAAACCATATTAGAGCTCTTGTCTCTGCTGCTTGCTATGAACTAGGTTAGATGAAGGTTACTTGTTGCAACAGAAAYTGCTTCTTGCAACACCAACCAATTTTCAGAAGTCTTCAGTTACTTACACAAAGTACTTGGGAAAATCTCCACCTTATGTTAGATACCTAAGTGAGACTCAAGTTCCTGAAAATCTGGCCTTCACACTGGATGCTAACACCTAAAAATTTGGACTTGAGCTTGGAAAATCTGTCCTTATAAAGGTCAGSATTTACATGCAGCCTGTTTGTGAAAGGTTTCAGTGGGAAGTGCTGGCAGAGCAATCCTTTCCRTATCAACCTGTTTTGCTAAATGTTTTGCAGGCCACCCATTCTGCCTGCACAATAGAGCAAAGGTAAGTGAGCCACACTTGCTGAAATTTATCCTTACTGATTTCATTTAGCTGATTAAAAAAAAAGTTTTTCTTCACTGTTTTCCTCCTGATTCAGCAAGATACTTATGCAGRTGATCTGGGGCACCTTCAGGTTGACAGTAATGTCATGACTGCTAGCTTTAAGTTATGCGTAGGCCTAAATACTTTAAATACTTTATKCTGATCTTTCTACAGACAATTAGGAGGGATAATCAAAATGTTAGRCTTTGGCTGAATCCACTTCATAACCAGAGGGTTCTTTGCTATGTTGTTGTTTTTTATTAAAAAGTTTTTAAAATATTTCCTATAGCCAGAGCGCCTTAATCAGGCTAAGGAAGAGTAGTTAGAATAATAATAATGATGGTACTTTGCGGGGGGRAAGAAGAGGGAGTAGAAACAATAAAAAGAAAAACAGGGAAAGGCCACCCACCAAAGCTGTGRTGAAGGGATGTGATGTAAAGATCGTTGAGAATATACACACGGGTCCTGGAGCTTCTCACATTCAAGTAACACATCTGAGCAGTTGCTGTCAGAGAGAGGAGGAGTCCTTCATGGCTGAAGGTGTTGAATTGCAGTCTGCAGTTAGGTAATGTTTTGTATCAGGAGCTTGCTCTACGGGAGGTACTGCTTGTGCAAAGGCTGTCTTTACTGTTGGGTTTAGCAGTGGCATAGTCTTCAAGGAGAAAATTGTCTCGTTAGCTCTTGTTGATGAGACRGTACGCAGCCAGAATACTCCACATGTGCACAGCATGGTTTTCATCACACAATGCAACTAGTAATTGCTGAATACTTTTTGGCTGATTTTGAAAGCCAATCCCCACCTAAAGTGCAGAACAGTAAGTAATCATCCTCCCCTATCGCCAGTCTAATTCTCTTAGAGCTCTAYAGAGGAGGCAGTAAAGTCACTGCAAGAGAGGCTTATAATGTTTGATCATATACAACCCTCCAAAAATATAAAGTAAATTCCTGAGGGATCATCCTGTAGCTAGATTGTGTCTGTGAGTGCACAGGTATTTAATTAGAAAGTGCTTTTATAAAGTCTGTACAGTATGCYGTGTTATCTGTTAATCCAAGTAGAAAATTAACCTATTTTTTAATGCAGACCATTCCAGACATAATGACATAACAATTAATCATAAATAGCAAAATTCTGGAGATCAAAGGACTGTTTAAAACTCTCATGAAAAAGAGAAAGGAGGGAAAATCTAACCTTCATACTCCATGCATTTCTTCAGGATTAGCCTCTCAGTGCTAATGCCCATTACTGAAGAAATCAACAGAATATGAACCTCTCTGATACACCACCATCCTCGCAGAATCAGGTAACAGTGTGTACGAGTCTCTATTTCTGTACATTTCCTACCGTGCCCAGCTACCTTCAGGGAACAGTTGTTTCCTTCACTTTGTTATGCCACTGTACCTTATAAATAGACCAAAGACTTAGACTGTGGGAAGGTGGTTTTCCAGAACTCATGATTGATTGTTATGAGGCAGGAACAGAAAACCATTTTATCACAGACCAAAGTTAATTTCTGTTTATCAGAGCAAAAGTYACTTTTGGAGCGGTCTGTCCAGTCCTCAGCTG
Organism: Rhea americana; assembly: GCF_003343005.1. Classification (NCBI taxonomy): domain Eukaryota; kingdom Metazoa; phylum Chordata; class Aves; order Rheiformes; family Rheidae; genus Rhea; species Rhea americana. Next base: position 2,718,438 of record NW_028187188.1, on the reverse strand, counting down.
ATAGAGATCAACTACTGGGGAAACGTTGCTGATAGCACTGTGCCAGTCTGTGACTGYATTTTGTGTGCATGTGCCCAGGTTGCATTGCAGAGTAGAGATGACCTAAAAATGCCCAAGTGGATGATGCATTGCATGGGCTCAAGGCCRGAGATGTCTTTTTCCTTGCAGTTTTAAATATTCCCTTCTGAATTTTTCTCCCTTCCTAGTGCAGTTATTCTCAGCCCAGCAACAGGACCAGGAGGGAAGGTTGTTGACACTACATAAAATGAATCCCCAAATCATAATCAGGAGCAGATCCCCTCCTCCAAGCCAAATTAACAAAGCTGATGCTCCAGTGGACATCATCTGTTGTGTTGTGCAGCCCTAAGTGTACCAGCAACATCTTGCACAATTTTAAAGAAAGCAAAGACGGCCTGACTTTAATAGATCAGAACAGGACTGTAGGAATGATTTTCCAAATGGGGCGAATTTGGGGAAACTAGACTGCCTAGTCACTGTAGTTGTGGTTGAGTTGGCTCGTAGTGATAATGTCTGGGTTGCTGACACATGTGAAACACCAAAGCTGTGGATGGAAAGTGTCAGTGATGCTGACAGTTTGGCTCTGTAGAGCATCTTGTGGCAGGTTTATTTTTGCTTAAGGCTGGAATTCATGTGTACGCTGTACATGGCAGCATTTCTATTTTGATTAGAATGAGTGTGTGGGAAGGTTTTTGTATTTGCAAGCTGAGTTATTAAGGTATGATGATTTATAACGATAGATCTGGGCATCACCTGAGCTGTAAAGCTTTTCTCTGGGGAAATATGAGATAGCAAGGTAAAAATAATGCTTTCTGTGCAAATTAATTATATAGAATTATGGTTAAATAAAAGGAATATTTTACTGTATCTTATTCCAAAAGATCCAGAGTCTTCAGACTSCCAGTGGGCCTCTTGATAATTCAACAAAACTGGAGAATATTGACAGTGTGGATGGCAGTTACAATCAGATTCAGATGTTATGAAAGTGTTTGGACTTCAGTTGCATTCAGAAGGAAAGAAGGACTGTAGGAAAATCAGAGTCCTGCAAAGTCAAAAAAAAAAAGAAAAAAAAGAGTTTGTGCAGGCATTCAGAATGTGCAGCAGCAGAGTAGGTTTTTTACCTTAGAAAAATATAGATAGATATTCTGCTCTTTCTTCAGCATTCAGAATACTTGCAAGTAGTAAACAGGTCACCATAGTCTAACTATTGAAAACATACAGGAGCAACTTCACCTGCACAGAGAACAAAGGGATTAATGTCAAGTGTTGCTGAGCAAATTTGTTGTCTGGAAACTCTTTAACTGAGTGCAAGTCTGGAATGCTTCCGTTCTCCCTGTATTGCTCTAGTGTAATTATTTGTTTAAGAAGTATTCATTTGTTTACTGCGTCAGCTGAAACTGATGTTTGCTTTGCAGAGACCCACAGGTAGATATGGCCTCTTTGTGAAAGCTTAGGCATATTCATGCGTGAAAGAGGCATACCTTTCACCTTTCATTCAGTGAGCAAACAGCTTAGATCCTCAGGATCCATTCAAAACATGCAGAGTAGAAGGTTTCATGAAAATAWATGTATGTTTTTGTATATAATCATTTAACAGAAGTGTACCATAGTACACTCATTAAGTATCAGTATTGTGAGAAATATGCAATTTGCTGGATAGCATATAGCAGATTCTCTCTTCCAGTTTGCTTGCTTCCCTTTTTGTACCATCAGCTATTYCAGTTATTGTTTTCTGGGTGTATCGCTGATGGCAGCAATGTGATTTTTCTTGCCCAYGGCTTTTGGGCTCAGTCAGCTTTCATATCCTGCTGTTTCCCTTGTTGTTTTGGGAATTTGTATCCAACYACTGAGCTAGGCTTTGGTGTTTTCCACTGGCACTCAGCTTAGAGCTGATAGCTGAGGTGCTAACTAGAAATTTGGAAGATGTGAGTCTCCAGTTTTCTGCTGTGCTRCAGATTCTGTTTCACAGTAAGACAGTTACTGACTCTTTTCTGCTTCCACCTCTGACGTTGTGTACGTTACTATCACTCAGATTTAACTGTGATCAGGCTTGATAGTTTCTTTACAGTTAACAGTGAGCACAGGAAATCTGATGTTTAACAGCCTTCATAGTGAATAGCTGCAAAAATGATTACGTCTACAGTACTTTTAAGAGTAGAGCTCAGTCTGCTAATGAAACATGGAAGAAATCTGATGATCCTACTCAGCTAAAATTATTATGCTTTTTTAGCTGAGAGCCAAGTTGGTCACTGTCTCCTGTTGTTAAATGCTTCTGCCAAGAGCATCAACATATACTTGGACTCTGAAAGAGAAAAACAAAATGAAGCATTCCAGGCTGAGGTTTTGGGATGTGTCCTATTCCATGTGCCTTTTATTATGATTCATGGTGGCTAAAAAAATTTCAGTTAAAAAAGAGAACTTTTTGAATTYGATCTGCCCTTGTATGAACACCATGAGACGAAACCTTGAAGCTGAATTGTTGGGAGGAACCTGATGCTGTGCTCCAGTAGTTGATTTTTCTCTGTTTCCTGGTCTTTAATGCACTGATAACTATTGTATTTTTTCTGCATGGCTTCTGTAYGTTGTTAGGTCTTGATTTTTCTGTCATTGTGCTAATACACCCTGCTGCCATTGTTACCTCTTTTTTGGTTCCTAGGGTGGTTGTTTTTTACAGCTTCTGGATATATGTGTTTATGAAGATTTTTTTAAATGTATTTCAGAGAGTGTATTCCAGCGCAAGTTGATCAGATGATGTGATAGTATGTCATTTGATACCACAATTGTGGCCAAATTATCAGAGATGAGCATGAAGCTGTGATAGTTAGGACATTAAAGAGTAATGTTGTAGTTTCCTTGTGTGCTGTGAACTGATGAGCTATAAGAGCTTTAAGTTAYCTGTTTCTCATGTTGTGTTGAGCTGGGGATGATATGCTTCAATTTCTTGTAACCACCAGTGAGGCAATATGAACAAGCAGATAGAAAGCTGCCTTTGGAAGACTTAAAGTTTATTCCTATTTCTGCCAGTCAGTTGAGGCTGCTCAGTTGACTTCATTGTGGCTCTGTTTCTTCTCTCTGTGTGTGCCTGTTTTTGACATTTCAAACATGCACTATTTGGGAGAAGGATGTCTTTTACTCTGTCTTCATGCAGACTATAAGGAAGCAAGAAGAAACAAGATCCAATTGCAACTGGATTTCTTGATGCTATTGTAGTTCAAATGAAGATTATGAAGAATGTTTACCTATTGCTTAATGCTCCATCAGTATCATAGTTTGCATACAGAGAAATAGAGTGCTATAAATTAAATAACCCTGTGGCTTGTGTAGGGATCCAGAATTAGACATTTACCTGCTTACCTRTTAGAATACTTTAAAAAATATATAAATCCATTAGTTATAATAGTCACAGAGATGCTCATTAGGGATCACTAATGTAAGTAGTCCCACTCCAGATAGGGCTCTTTACCCCATCCGTTTTATCTTCTGTACTCTATAAGCTCACTGGAAATGTCTCTATTTTACTACTTCATACCATGTTTAGCATAACGGGAGCCTGCTCACAAGTGGAGGACTGTGTGCTACTGCAGATTAAATACTCTTAATGATAACTTGATAACTRGTCTGTCCAGTTTTGGCTCAAGGACTATTGTGAGCTTATGTGGAAAGTTAAGAATCCAAGAACAACTCAGTCTCAGAAGCTTATATGCTATATGGATCTTGGTAACTCTTTGGAAACTRCAGAGCTAACCCTGGACAGTCTCTGTCAAAACAGAGCCTACAAAGCAAACTAAGTTAATCTCTCTGACTGTTCTGGCATGATGGTGAATTTGTAGGGAGTGTGCRTGTCTTGGAGAGAAGTTGTCTGACCACCTGTCTGCAGGAAGTGAAATGGAGTGTGAAAGAATGTACAGACTAGAACAAAAGGATAGAAGTGGTAGGTTAGAGATTTAAACCAGGGAAAGGGGATTTCTGATTGCAGGGTGTACCAGGGTGAAAGCTGGCAGGATGGAAAGGAGAACACATATTTTCCAGCAAGATAGCAACGAGACGAAATGGCAGTTGGGGTGCTGCTAAGATGCACTTCCAAACTCTGAACAACAGTCCTGGAGAACAGAGGTAAACATCASTGCCTCGGTGCAAATCCTTTGTCTAGTAATATATATGTCTCCTCTTGGCTAAAGACAAGCCTCATGAGTCGGAAAATCCATTGCAAAGTCCATGTGGTGCCTTCTTCAACAGAAGGCTCTCTCTGAACTCTGAATTAGCYGGTTCAGCAGACGGGAACTGCAGCACAGGCTGTGCTTGAGTACCTGTGGGTGTGACTGGCTCAAAGATGGGCAGAGTCTCTGCTTAAGAAATGGGTAACCAGAAAGAAGATTAGATCCTGTGTTTGTGTCTAGCACCACAGATTTGGACTCTGCTGGCACTCCACAAGCTAAAAGGTCATATGCCTGGAGAGTTCAAGATCAAACTTCCAAACAGTATGAGAGTATGAGTATGCAAGTCACTAGTGCTGGCATGGCTTTTGGCCTGCCTGGCTTGTGGAGTGTTTCTCAACTCCCACCTGATCTCAGGCATTTCCCTTGAGATCCAGGTATGTGAGCACCATGTCTTCTACATTGGTGGTTCTCCTGGAATGGCCTTCCTTCAAGGAAGGTTCACCAGGTGTCCAAGGTTTTAGCCTTCTTTCTTCTTTATGCTACAGAAGGGACCTTTTAGGCCTGTTTTTTGAAAAGAATAATGTCTAAAATCTGTTAGATGGTTTCTTGGTAACCTGTGACTATTACAAGGTACTTCCAAAAAACAACCACCTTTTTAAAGTAGTTTGGAGTTGAGAAGATCCTGCCACTGACCAGAGTGATTCTATGGGGTGGAGAGGTTGCTTACTGTGTGTTACAGGCATCATACAGTCAAGAGGAGTGGTAGCTTGCATGTTATTTCAGTGATAGGTCTGTGAAAAGACTATCACCTCCCATTACCACCTCCCTGTGAGTTTTGAAAAGTGCTCAGGACTGTGACATTAGATTTCTAAATTCTGATGAGCTCATACATTGAAAGAACAAAGGYTGGGAAAACGTATACAATGACTAATGGACTTTTTTCTTGCCTTTTGCCTGTATTTAAATAGTCTCAATTAAATTAATCTGTTCTGAAGGAGACGCTGTTAAGTGTCGTTCACGTGTTGGCCAAGCAAGATCAGTAGTCCTTCTCTCCAGCAGTGAAGTGCTGACAGAGAGCATTCGTGAACCGCCGTGCTTCCTACTGGCAAGCAGAGGGAGTGTCGAAATAAGCCTTGGTGCAAGAGAGTTGCTGTTGACCTTCCAATTTCCCAAACGTGAAAATGACTAATTTATTCAGCTTTTGCTTTCATCAGGTGTTAGAGCAGAAGTGTGATGATAAGTACATTTCCTCTGTATTTGTGCCAGTACTTCCTCATGGAAAAATACCCCCACCTCTGATTGTAACAAGGAGACATCGGAAAGCAGAGTTACAGTTAAAGTAAAACTGAATTTAATTTGGCTGACATGCAGGATGTGATAGGTTTATACAAATGGAGAACTTTCATGTAAGAGACTGAATTACTCCACACTAGAAAGCATCTCTTATTTATTTATTTATTTATCTATTTTGTTTTATTAAGTAGATGGTCAAGAAGTRGAGCTTTAGCCAACTCTACCACTGTTGTCTGATCTGTGGAGTTAGTTTCCTCTAAGAATTGTCTCTTGCTCCTTTAAAATGTGTTTTGTTTTCTGTTTTGTTCTTTTCTTTTGAGAAGGAAATTATCAAAAGTGACATCTTTTCAGCATTTATAAAATGTTTTCTCTATAGAGTTTCACTTCCCTGTGAGATGTTCTCAAGAAAAAGCCTTCATCAATTATGGGAAGACARGAAAGACTGCAACTTGCTTTAAATCAAGAGAGATAAAGCAGGCACTTAAGTCATGAAATCAGGGAAGGGCTCTCTCAAGACTGGAAGAATGTATCTGCTTTACAGCTTACAGAAAACCTATAGTCAGAAGAGCGCTGACTGCACATACCACAAAGAGGAATGCTGTAAGCATCACTATAATGTTAGATGAGTAACCTGATGCCCTGCTAGAGGTGTAGAATAATTGTTTAAGAGGAAGAATGGAAATTAATAGATGCTAAATTTGTTTTGACGTGGTTGAGCTGTGAGTCGAAGGAGGGAAACTTGCAAGCGTAATGCATTTAGGAAATACAGTCATATGTATGAAATGAAAATGGGCAAATATTTCCATAACTGTCTGGAGGTTTCTTGGGTGCATCAACTGTTGGGGGCAAGATTCTGAGTTAAGTSAGTTTAAATTAGTCTGTTTTAACCCGTGAAGACAGATGGCAATAGCTGGACCAGATAYACTGTTGGTGAAACTCTACAGATGAAAGTCCAACCAAGATAAACTCACATTGTCTATTCATGTATGTATTGCTGTATATGTTCGGGTATGAAGGTCTCTGCCTTGAGCTAAATAGATTATTTCTATGGATGGCTTATAAACTTAGTTGAGTAACCAAGGCATTTTTAGGAGTATGGGAGATTACTGAATTATAAACAGTTTCCACAAAGAGTTTGCACCTTTTGACAAGTAAAATGTGCATAGTTACATTTCAGCAAACTATGCCTTTGCATTTTGTCAGGGGAGGCATTCATTCCAGGCCAACCACTGTAAAAACCTATTGGTTAATTTGGAGATGAAATTAAGGGTTCAGCGCAGCCCAGAATTATGCTGGCAAAGTAAGAGCAAAAATAGTAGTTGCTGTTGTTTTTATTATTAAATATATATCCAATTTTAAGGGAAAAAACAATTCTAAGGAAAGGAATGAGARAATTGCAAAAATGGATCTGTTTCTGTTTCTCTTTTGCTCCCCTTTCCTCCCCCTAGTTCCTGACATTTAACCCCTCTTGGGGGAGATTGGTGTGATAGCATTTTTTCATCTAAAGCTCTGCTCACTGCAATTCCCACATGAAATATTGATTTCTTTTTTTGTAGCATCACAAGTCAAAGCACACCAGACTTAGAGGAGATTGCTTCTTTTTCAAGATCAGAGGAAGGTAAGAACGCTGAGTAGCTGAAGCTTTTTGTCAAATCCTGCTTGCATTCAGAAGACTGACATTTAGGATATATGTTYATTGTTTTTCTAGGCGTTATCTGGTAAACTTAAGGTGCTTAAGAGAGGTCCCATTAGGCCATGAGTGAGGTATGTATTTACCCYGCGTGGTTTCCTAGGCAGGACTCAAAATGAAACTCAAACTCAGGAGACAAACAATCTTATAATACTGAATGAGGAGAGAGTTGCTTTAAGTGCTGTCAGCAGGCCRTGCTGAATTCACCTGAGATGGAAGTTCCTATTAGGTAGGTTGTGCTGTACCGCTGTTAGGCAGGTGTTGCAAGGTTTAAGTAGCTTTTGCAGAACACTGATTCTCAGAAAAAATCTCTTCAAATGCAAAATACCCTACGAAGAGATAAACACCTAGTTTAGGAGGTTTTGTGTGTTTAAGTAAATAATATAATAGGTGAGATTCCACTGAACAGAAGTCTACCTGTTTGTGTAGCACCTAGTGTAAGATCTATCTAGTATAAAAGTATTTATTAATTAATAWAGCATTACCTTTTTGGATACTCTTTGCTCTTCAAGAACAATATTTCTATTGCAGCAGTACAGGATTTTCTCCATCAATTCTTTAAATGTTTTCTGGTCTGAGAGCCAGGTGCCTCCACTCCCTGTGCTTTGCAGCATCGTTTACACCAGCTCAATGGTAGCATGAAACACCCCAATCCAAAACTCAGCGTTTGGCAGTTAGAGTGTGCTGGTGCTAGCAGTGATAGATCCTACCGTAGGCAGAGCGGTCTGGAGGCATTGCTAAGAGGCTGTAAACAAGGGCTACGGTCAGACTTTGGCACATTGTCAATACTGCAAAGCTGCCATGCAAGAAGTCTAATTGCTTGGCTACCTCATTGTGCAGTGCATAATATTCTTTTATTTTACTTAGTAGGATCAGTCATACGGTTATCATTTTAACTGAGAGTAAGACAGTGTTTGACTGTTTAATATTAGGGGAGATGTGAAATCTGCCCAGCAAAGAGGTAAAATACTAATGGTGGTTACTTGTCTGCATTAACTGGTTGTTGCTGCTTTTGTCCTCCATTTCTTGATCATTTTTATTTCTGTCGGTAGCAGTTCCTGCCTCTGATTCCCCCCGGCTGTGGGAAGCAGACAGACCACAGGGTGAAAGGTGAGTGAGGGATGTAATTGAATGGCTCGGCAGGAGGCCTTGGGTGTGCTTAAGCCTGTGACTTGCTGTGTAAGCAGTTGCAGCGGGTGTTGTCTGCACCGTGAACAAAACAAGCAGAAAACTGTAAACTGGTGTTTGGGAATGGATTTGGTAATAAAGCAGTGCATCCGCGCTGCAGCGCAGCACCAGCAGACCTTATCTCAGTGAAGGRTAGAGAGCAGCCGGGCAGTAGCAGYGGGGAAGSCAGTGTGGGCTTGCGTGCAGGCTGCTGAGCCCTGCCTGCGCTTTGTGCTGCCCGAGCAGCCTGCTTAAAGCTAGCTCAGATGCGTCTCTGCGCCGCGCTCTGCGGTGTCGGCAGTACCCTGCATTGTGTGCCCTCCTAGTCTCATTAGCGTCAGCTGTGGGAACGCGCCACCATCTGCAGTTACAGTCCTGCCTGGTGCTCTGCAGGTGTCTGAAACAGGAATAGGTCACTGTACGTGAGAGAAATCCTGAAGGAAGCATCGAGAATAGCTAAGCGGCTGGAGAGTTTGATTAATCAGGAGAGATCAAAAGTGCTGCAGGAATTAAGTTTGGCCAGATGATTAAGATGTGACCTGAACCGTATAAAGACATTTTGGGTGGTCTCACAAGAGGAGGAGTTTCAAATTAGCTGAAGCAAAAATGCTGGCTGAACGTCAGGCAAAGTACTCTAGCGGGAGCTCCCTAGTGTTTATTTACATTGGGCACCGCCTGGAGGTGCCCGGCTCGGCTCAAAGCCTCTTTGTGCCAGGCACAGCGCAAACGCGCGCACAGATGCAGATTGTGTGTCTGCCAAGAGAAGGTGGGGGGCCACCTGGGTCATGTAAAGCATACCAGACAAGGCAACAGAGCAGATATTGTTACGGAGGAGTCCTCTAGGGGAGGAGGGATASGCAGGATGAGCTGTTAGGCTGTACAGACTTTGCTTTCTGTGATTTAGGGTCAGAGTGGGCTGACTGTGTATACATACTCCATGTGATATTTTTAACTAGTTCATTAGATGTTTCTTCAAACCCTCTTAAAATGTCAAGAGACTGAAGGCTTTTGTGTAACAAGCAGAGTCTGGCAAACTGCTAAGGATTTGCACCTGTGAAGTGAGATCAAATTGCTGTTAGAGGAGGCACTTCCTTTTAGGTAGCACTCACTCCCCCAGCGAACCCAAAGGAGGGGTGGAGCGAGGGACTCAGGAGGTCCCACGGTCTTCTCACTGGCCAACCTTGGTCACACTTCTCAAGCAGTCCTTCTGATATACTTCACCTGAATGCACACATAGGTGAATTTACTGAATAGCATCTCCCAGGTCCCCCATACAAAGGTAGAGGATGTTGCTTCTCCTGTATAAGTAGAGGTGCAATAATGGAATTAGCCTCTGCTAGAGGCACGTGCAGCTTGTCTCACTGCAGCTTTCTTGGAGTGAGGCGAGGTGTTATTTTTATTTCCAATATCTGGGAAAACAAATAAACAGGCCAGAAATGTAGATAAATCATGGAAACTACTGTGAGCAATATTAACTGGGGAGAAAAGAGAAATRCTTTTCTCTTGGGATTTTGCTCTCTCTTATTCAATGAAGTCCTTCCCTTTTACCCCCTGAAATTAGCCAGTTGTTGTTGATAACTTTTTGTTAGTTTGTTGCTTTCTCATCCAGCTATTATTAATGTTGTTTTTTTAGAGTGCTCTAAAGCCCATCACCTATTCTTTCTGTAAGTTTGATCTGGAAGAAACTTGGTAAATTTGTAATTGTGAATTATATGAGAATTAAATACTATTTCTAAGTAAATTAATGAAGTTGGAAGTCATGTGCCAGATAACCAGCTGATGAAAAACCAGAATAGCTGCCTTTGAATTCAAACCTTTATTGTAACTCTGCTATCAGCTGAGTCTACATAAATGTATTTTTCTARCTGAGCTGTATCACTAGGCATAGTCCTGCTCTCTCTGAAGTTAATAGCTAAACTCAAAGAGAGGGGTGGCACAGGTGAGCTCTGCCAATAAGTAAAGCTCTGATTYAGATGCATCTCGCTGTATCTCATTTTCAACAGCTTTCTAGCTGTTCTTCCRAGTCAAGGCCTAACACAATGAGCACAGCAACTGGGAACAGTAGGCTGCTCTCCTGTATTTTCAAATTTTTTAAAAATTGTTATTTCTACTACATGTTGCTCTTTTCCTCCCTCYACTCAACCACCCCATCTTCAAACCCTGTCCTAGAAAGCTGTTGAAAATGAGATAAATTTTTTTAAAATGGCAGAAAACAGTTTCTTCTTCATAACAGCAGGATGCTACTGCCTCTTCTCTTGTCTCAGGCAGCAATAAGCTGTGGTTTCACCTCTAGAAAATGGAGAGAAGGCTGGAAAATGTAAAAGGAATTGRGTCGGGAGCTGGGAGCTCAGGTTGGTTGCTCAGAGGTGCTCTCTCCAGATGTAGGGGCAAACAGAAATAAATTGTGTTTATGAACAGAAAATATGTGGGATCTGAGCTTCCTTACATTGGAGTTTTATGTGGGTTTAGGCAATGAAATCAATGGAAAGAGATATTTCCCATTATTTTAATCCTTGTATATTTTTACAAAATCTTATAAAAATATTGTATTGTATTATAAATTGATGCCCAACTGTAGAGAAGAGAGAACCCCTAACTATTCTAATTATATATTGTATTTTAGAAAGAGGTCCCGAAACTAATATAGGAATACTTAATACTCTTCTGTGGACTTAGTGCTTATTAAAATCACTAGCAAAGTCACACACTCAATTCATCTGTCATACCTCCAGGTGAAATAGCATGATTGTTGGAATGGCTGGTGTTTATGCTCACTGGTCATTTAAATGACTAGTGTTTTTTTTTTCAGGTGCAAAAATATGTTATTACTGTATGGTTGGGCAGCAGTACTTCTCTGTTGTTGCTTGTTGAAATGTTGGCAAAAGGTATAAGGGTTTTTTTTGTTTGTTTGTTTTAGTATTCAGAAAGTCCAAATTGCAGCACACAAACATTTCCAAAATGTGATGAATTCCTGGGGCAGGAACTGAAAGGTGATTCTTTGCGGATTGCCCAGGGAAAAGAAGTGGTAGAATAAAGGTTATAGAGATAAATATAGAGAGGGGTTTTTTYTGGACAGCTGGTTAATCTTTATGGATTTGGAAGGTCAACAGGCGTAGATGGGGTAATAATAGCTACGTGTGTCTGACAGAATGCCTTGCTGCCTTGTGGCTATTAGGAAAATTCCTCAGGAATTATTATTTTTTAAATAGCTCAGTGTTGCATGCACAAAGGGTRTGACCATGGCTGCAGGAAAAAGTTCTGACATCTTAGTTCCTAAAGCCAAAAAATTCCTGTTTGCTAAGTATTTATCTCCAGGAGTAAACTGGCCTCTACTACCAGAGAAAACAGTCTTTGGGTTCAGCAGGCCCTGAGGCAGAGAAACTTTATTATTGTTTGGGCAGGATCTGGCAAACACTGCCAGGTGCAGTGCTTTATATCTAACATGAATCTTCATTGTCGTTTGGGCCTAAACTTAAAAATATGCAGCTGAGGAGAGCAGCTTTGTTGACCTGCTGGAGCTGTTCTTCCTCAAAAGCTCAAGACTGCAGAAGAAACATGGAGCTGAAAGAGCAAGARAAAGTCGAAGTCCTGAAGCAAACGGGAGAGTGAAAGAAAAAATGCAGTGAGAAACTTGGATGGCCATGTGAGGTGGAGGGAAAGGAGGCGGTGAGAGCAAAAGCAACCCGTGCAGCAGAGGGGAGCTCTACCCCACGTGGTAAGCTGCAGGGGGTGCCTCCAACTCTATGCACACACTCACCGTGGGCAAGATAAGGAAATACTCTCATGCTGAATTCACTCTCTTTAGTGACTTCCTGCTTAATTAAACATTTAGTTATGCTTAGAAGCAATGCCAGTGTCTGCTCTCATGTTGTCTATTGATGGTGCCTGCTAAGATCTCAACTGCTACAGCTCCTTCTGCCCTGCAGTGTCGCACAGGGTTGACACACTGTATAAATTCACGTTGTTATTCTTTGTGGATTGCCAAACTATGAAGACTAAGAAGCAAATAGGACTTCTTCCAGTTAGATTTACAGGTCTTGATTTGAATCTGTTCACCCTGAGGGCCCAATACAGTCCTAGGTGACATCAGGGGCAGTAGCGACAGGACTGGGTCCTGCCAAGGGTCCAGCACCCCAATAGGATGATGTGTGTGGGTGCCGTGACGCCTGTAGCTCCCAGCTGTTCTTCATTGTGGGTTGCACCGTGCAGAGGCACCCGAGCAGGCCAGCACCTGCTGATAAGGCTGTCTGTCTTTCAAACATACAACTTACAAAATTGCGGGTAGGTCTGTTCAAGAGGCTTTTGACAAGTTGGTGCTGCTATGGGCTAGACTGGAAACTAGTCTATGTTACAATGAAACTCTAATAAGTTCAAATGTGAGGCTTCACAAGCTCTTTCTTTGTGTTGCCATGAGGCTGCCATGGCTTAGTGTTAATTCAAATGCACTTTGTAAAAGACTTCGAATGTTGATACCTATTACTAATTTAAAAATCCGCTTTGGAGACTTTTAGAATGGTCTGTGTAGGAACAAGTGATGATATGTTGTACATGCATTTTTTTTAAAAAAAAGCCATAACACAAAGCTGGGCATGGTGGAGTAGGGGCTGATATCTACATGTTGCATTTGAGATGTTTTATGTGGGGAAGAAAAGGAGGTTGTTCATTTTCAGGTGCAGCAGCAGTATGATTTTAAACAACAGTTGTTACTTTGAATAAGAACTCCATTTACTCCATTTGCTCTGAAACACTGCTTGGATCTTTGTTACTGGAGCACGTGGGGATCTTCTGCAGCATATTTGCCGACTGCTTGACAAGTGACTGGAGAAATAACTGCAAAAAATGAACTAGCAATTGAATATAAACCAGACACAAACAGCTCACAGAGAGTTTCAGTATCTGATCTGCTTTTATTTATCTTAGAGCTGCCTGAGTTCTTTTTCAATATGTGTTTGTTTTTCTCTGCTTCCTGCATAGCAGCCTTCTAGATGCCCCATTCAGCTATTCCTTCTTCTCAGGAGAGAAAAACAGATGAGTTTCTCTAAGAAGCAGAGAGGATTCCTTTAAATCAGAAGCAAGGTGACCTGTATGGTAGTAACTACGGACCTGATCTTGCACTACTGAAGCCAATGGAAGGACTCCAAAAGATTGCAGATGATTAGCCTAGGGGTGGCAGAGACCAAAGGGCTGAGTCACAGGTCCCTGCTTCTGGGAGTTGCAGGCAAATTAACCTTATTTGCAAGCTTCCCCTTAAATGATGCTGAAAAATAGGGACTTTTTATCATGCTGCTTCTTTTTAACTAACTGCTTTTTGCAGATTAAGCTAGTTGACCTGTCTTTGCTGTAGCTGTGTATCAAGAGAGCAGCATTTAACAGTATCATTTGTGAGTAATTTCAAGTGAGTGGAGTTTGCCTACTTCTATCTGGACAATATAAGCATTTACTTTTTTTTTTTTTTTTTTTTTTTAAATCTGCCACATGGGTGAATTTATCCACCTTACTTGCAGCAGTATAAAGAGCGGGCTGGAGAGCGGCACAGAGCAAACTGCTGCCAGCACCTTGACCGTGTCCAGGGATGGTGCCAAGCAGCTTCATCCTTGGCCGAAAGGCTGGAGCGCAAAGCCTGAGACCGCTGGGATAGACTCTGCTGCAGCTGCCACGCTTGACTCCACACAGCTCCCCTGTCGGTGAGTGTTAAAGTGATTTACTGCAGAAACAAGTTTTAATCACGATGAAACGCAAGGGTGCGGCTGCAGAGAAGGTAAGCCCCGTGGACGTTTCGGTGAGTAGGACTGAAACCGGCTTCCAGTTCTCCTGCCAGAGGCTCACGTTCCCAAAAGCTCTGCAGTCAAAGGGCAGCGCTGGGCCGTGCAGTCCACCTGTAAGGGAATTGTTGCCCTGTCACTGGGATGCGAGGGCTGGGTGCCCATTTTGGCAGTCTGAACACAGCCGTTATTCCGAGAGTGTTTTTAATGGTGAGGTTTGAACTCCCTCCCCCTCCCCCAACAAATTATTTTCCATGTTGCAAGATTAATTTGCAGTCACTGTTGGTAACCTAATGTGGTTTGGAAATGCTATGTTCCCGGACTGTCCTGGAAAGCCTGGTCAGTGGAAAATTCACCTGTTGAAATGCCATTCAGTGCATTTCAGGGCCAGAAATAGAATCCAGTTGTTTTCCAGTCCCMAACTGGGCAGTGCAGTTGTGCCCGGGGATTGCTTGCATTCCCCATTTGTGCCTTCTGTGGTTAGTTTATCAAATTGCTGCTTGAGGGGTCGTGAACATAGCTCAGATTTATTCACTGCATGTTCAGGATATTGCCTTGTTTGTTTGTTTGGTGCATTTTTCTACCTGCACACTCMGTTGCAGCATGTAATGGGTTTGGGGTTCAGCAGCTAGTGTTGGGGTGCTGCTGCATGGGTCTCCTCTGCTGAAGGTCTTTCATGAGGAAGGAAGCAGACTTGCAGTAACAACTACATCACAGTAGGAGAAACTTCCTATTTTCACTAGGGAATCCAACGCAGTATTTGAATTTGCATGGTGTCCGTAGTATCACAGCTTATCCTTTTGACAAAACTGGAGAGGCAAATGAAGAGAGCACATGCCTTAGGGATCCASCTGGTCTCAGCCAGCGTTGTGTGTTTCCGACGATGCTGAGCACAAGCTTCAGGCGAGGAAGCGTCTGGAGAGGGGAATGTATGAACAGAAGATGGGAACAGTGTTACAGAGAGCCTGAGCAACAGGCCTGCAAGCTTGAAACTCTGTGGCAGAGCCATATTTGAACCCTTGTAAGTTTGGTATAGCCCTTTAATCACTTACTTAAGCAGATAGGCCGTATTTTTTGTGATGATGAGGGCATCCCTTGATATACCATGTACTTCCTCTATTTTTTATATTAATGAAATATCTTTATCAAGACTCTGTTTTGTATCTTCATTTGGAAAAAAGATTGTTCGGGTTAAAGTACGCAGGGTAGCTCACAGAAAGCTTCGCAGCGCGAGCGTGACTGCCGGGCTGCTTGCTGACGCACAGCCAACTGCCAAAATGCTGAGATCTTGTAACACCCTGCAAAACTGCCTAATGCACCTTGTGGGTAATTAAACATCACCCAGTTCTAGTAATCAGCCTTCAGTAGTGGAGTTCAGCCAATTAAAATATCCTTTTATAAGAGAGAKAAAACCAGTAGCATACAACATAAGGGTGACTGAATTGCTCATTGCTTAGTGACACCTGTAACTGTGCAATAAAGTTGTCTGGTTTCTATGTAAATGGTTATRCACTACAGAATTGTGGGTTTAAATATTAGTGCATAATTTTACTATCTTAAAGCCCTTTTTGTACACTCCAAACAGTGGCTAACATGAATTGTGTATTTGTTGTTTGAGGGAGAACACTAAACATCCCATCTGGGCATGGAAAACTTGAAGAACCCTGTGGGATCACATTTTCTCCCGTCTTCCAGCTGGTCCAAGAAGCTGAGATAAGATGCCAAAATTTCAATGGAAGTCGAAGGAAGAGATCTCTTAGTGTCTCTCTTGAAGACTCCACTGATCCCTAGTAATCAAATTTCTTGCCTTAAATAGTCTTTCAATTATTTTTTTTTTTTTTGTCCTAGTTTGGGAGCGTAACTGACACTGCTCAATGCTCATTTGAATTTAGTTCTTTACTCATATCTGGCTGGACATCACAATGGTCTTCACTGTGCTCCAGTGTTTTTTTTTTTTTCCTTAACTTAAAATTTGGATGTTGCCTTTGATCTGTTACTGACCACATACCCTGATACACTTTAGACTGCTTTCCTCTTTTTTTTTGGCAGTTTTGGTACATGTCTATTCAGTTTCCTGGGCTCCTCCAGGAACAAAATTCTATAAAAACATGCTTTAAATTGGTAGTGTTTACTTTTTCAGCAGAACTGCTGCAGAGCTGCTGTGGGACAAGCCGAGACAAGCATCTGAGGAGGGCGTGTTTAAGAGCAGCCCACGCGGATCTTCCAGCATGAGCGTCTGTGGGGCTTCCCGATGTCCTGCCTGTGCTGCTGGGCGATGTGCCCTGGGGGCTCCCTGCCGAGGTGCTGCACGAGGGCCGCGGCAGGAGCGGATCCAAGGGCAGCTCCTCACCTCCCACTGCTGCCTGGGCCARGAGCACCACGAAGGTACGGCCAGCAGAGCAAGCTGCCTGTCCCCCTGTGTTCACAAGGCTGCAGGATCTGAGGGTTTTAACTTTAGTCAGTGGCCCTGTTTTTTTTTCAAGGGGGTACAAGAAGGCACCCTTTCATGGTGTGATCGTTCCTGGGGACACCAGCTGTGACCCTTGCTAGGAACCGGATCCCGGGGGGTTCGGGTCCTGGGGTTTATTCATGGTGCCTTTTGAGAGAACGTCCCACAGCCACAGCTCGGCGTGCGTGGGAAGGGATGRAGCGCGTCCGCGCGGGTGTGAGGGGAAGCGCCCTTCCTTCCTTCTCCCCGCTCCTCCCACTCCCTTCTCGCTTTGATGCCATGTGCCCTAGCTCTGGCTTTTGGCAACGGGTTTCTTATTTGCTGGGTCTGTTGCATATATAGATTTGCAGAGCACATTTTTCAAAGTAGCCGTACTAGGCGCCGGCCAGTCATACCAACTGAGAGGCAAACGGTGTGCACGTGTGTCGGGGCGTTGGGGAAATGGCCCGGGGAAGCGTTTCTGAAGGAAAGGTTGTTTTGTGTTTTGCTGTCCGTGTCATGCTGTTACGTCCTCGGAGGGGACTCTCCTGACCAGCCGATGGTGCACAGGGCATGCCTGTTGTTGCTTAAACCGCGAGTTGCRAGACAGGGCTGCGGCTGGGTGGGTTTGGGATACCCACCCCTGGGCACGCAGCACRGCTGTTTCCGTGGTGCCGTTCTGGGGCACGGCCCATCTCGGTGCGCAGCAGGCCCCGACTTCTGCCGTGCTGAGGAATCGGTGCCCGCAGTGACAGCGAGCCCCGCGGCTCCAGCTGTGCCGGCAAACGCTGCCCGGGAGCACCGCCAGGCCCTGGCGTGGCCTCAGCCCTGCCGGCGGGCGCCGCTCCAAACGACTCCGGGGAACAGCTCAGCAGTCGGCGCACCCTGAGCATGGCTGAGAACAGACAGCTGCACGCAGATGCACCATTTCCATGGGCAGGGGGATTTAATAGTATAGTATAGATTGGATAGTATGGATGCAGGCATCAAGTGCTAGCTAACCTCAGGGCCAGAGAAATGTCCCAGCCATGTTTAATAGACTAATATAGATGCAGCCTCTGTGGATTTCATGAAGAACTGATGTCTATTAAGTGATATTATTACAGACTGAACCATTTGAAAAGAAGAACTTCTCTCAAACCAGGCAGAATATTATTTATGCTGTTGCAACACCAGATCCAAGAGGTTTTACAGGTTCTATGAAAGCTTCACACTACTGGCTTCCTTGAGGAGAAGACAGACAGATGGACTCTGTCTAAGACAGTTCTCTTGTTGTTTCAAAGCTAGTTTTCTTTGAAAGGCCTTTTAACTGCTTGCAGTAAGAAGTTAACAGCTACGGCGCAGGAGTTTATACATATTGTGGTAATCCTGGTTCATACGTGGGGGGATTCTGCGTTGGACCATGCGGAGGGAAGAATCTGGTAAGTCCATTTCTGTGGCTTGTGGTACCAGGACCCTGGCGGGGATGTGGGGCAAAAGGCAAGGGAAGAGGGGAGGTGGTGCCCCCCTTCTGCTGGGGCACCGCTGGTAGCAGTGCTGTCGTCTCCCTGAAGTCCCATCTAAGTGGTAATCCCAGACTTCAGCACYGGGGAGGCTTTGAGCAGATGTTACTTGAAAATTTAGTCAAATCAGTTGCTGAGTACAGGCGGCACCTTGTCGTTCAGGGATTATGCCCAGCTTGGAATGAATTGGAATGATTCTGGCCGAGAGTAGGAAGCAGGAGATTAGGCTGTCGAAATGCACAATGGGGAGAAACCTGGGAGAAGAAGGACTATTTCTGTTCTGAATTGAAAGTTAAAAATCATAAAATAGAAAGTTTTTAAAAACTGGAAAAGTTAAAAATCTGGAAAAGTGCTGTAGTATCTTGTGTTCGCATGAAGGCAGGACTTGGCTGCATTGCAGAGAGTCCTTGTCTCCTTATTCTTTCTGTTAGATAAATACCTGTCTTGCTYTCTCAGCTGATTCATACTGACATCAGCTGTTGGGTTCAATGGTGAGGCTAGAGATGAAGTGTGCTTTGCACRACTGAATGTACGCATATGCATAGGAGTGCATAGGAATGCACTATATATATATATGTATACACACASACACACACTATATGTGTGTAAGTAGCACCRTGTATACATTTATAGATAATGTTCCCTGTACAGAGAGCACAGAGATGCTTTAGGGGTGTTGCTCTAGGGATGTGGTGTCTGTGATCTCTGTAGCAAGAGACGGTTGGATCACAGGAACAGCAGCAGTGTGGCAAAAATCTGCTTGTTTACTGCAAGAGGAGGTTAAATACTACTAAAACAAGAAGAAAAAAAAAGAATTGATTCTTAACAGATAGTGGGAGGCAACAAAAGGAAAAATGGTGGARTGCCAAATCTATGGAGAGAGAGAATTAATTCTCTGCTCTACAGAAAATGCAGGACAACTTTGCCTTTTGTTTGACATGCTGTTGAGGAACTGAGGATTAGATCTCTGCTTTTCATATGTATTGCATATGTGTAAGTAAGTGTGGTATCCTGTCTGGTTCTCTGAAGTTAAATTAGTGATTTTTTTGAGAATGGAAAAAAAATAAGCTGTGTTGAACAGCCCTGTGAGCCCTCAGATACAGTAATTGGGCTATTTGCTTTGAAAAGAAACTTCTAKCTTGATCCCAATAGTGTTATACAGGCTGTCTGTCAAATTTAAGAGCAGGGATATCAGAAATAAACCATGCCTTTTCCAAAGACTAGGTTAGCGCAACCCAAAGAACCAGCAAGAGCACTCTCTAGAGGAGGCCTGTTTTAAAGCAAGGGAACAGGGTTTGGACTTGGAAGAGGTCATGAAAGTGGGCACAAAAAAGTGGGAAGAGCAGATCTAGAATGGGATTTAATTCATTTTTGAACTTGGTATCTTGAAAACTCACGCAGTTCTGGTGCCTGAACTCCGTAGGGTCTCGGGTTTCACTGTTAAAGTTGCCTTTATGTCCCCTGAAGATCTTCAGTCAGTTGGCATCTTCTGCCCATGCAAGTACTGTGTTAGGAATTGTCAAAATTTGTTTTCTCACCTGTCTTAGGTGAGTTTGCTACAGTAGGCATGCACTGGAAATGTATTAATTTTTTCAAAGCAAGAGAGAATTTGGAGGGGGGGTCTTTTAGACCACCACTGCAGCTTATTACTAAAAATGTGTTAGCACTTTTTTAAGTTGCAGATTTACACTGAGCTTGGTGCATCTAGATTTTTATTATTATTATTGCTGTGGAGAAACTAAAGTGATAAAACCTTGTGTGGCTATGGGACATCAGGCTAAATCGGCAGGTAACAGAGAGCGTCTATCTTACGACCAGAAAAACTTTGATAATTTGGTATTTAATATGTAAGAAGTGAAAACTGCATATAATTTAAGTGTATCTCAGTTGAAAAGTAGTGACTCTTCATCCTACTTAAAAAAAATCAGAATTGAAGATTTAAAGACAGAAAGGCAGGTAAAGTTTAGCCCATTGATTTATATCTTTAAGTAAGTGCAGAACGAACAGGTTTCAAGGTGACCCTGCTGATGCATAGCTTGATCCAAAGCCCTCTGGTTTCAGCAGCCTTTGGGGCAGACGGTGCCTCACGTGCTGGCAGGAACAAGCCAGACCGGGCGCGGGGAGGGAGACGGCGCTGGACTGACTGCGGCGCCCCGCGACTCTGCCCCTTCGCCGTGACTGCGCAGCAGGCTAGCGACAGGCCCCTCTCACGCGCTCCCTTCTGCACCCCGTCGTYGCCTCCGGCCTAATCTGACCCTGGGGGAGCTCCTGCTGCAACCTCCAGCTGTRTTAAAAACAATGTTTTGGACTCCAAGGCTAGGATAATTTACAAAGGAAGCCCAGGGAAGCACTGCTCCAAMATGAGTGCAGTTTATCAAATATGCTCGCTACWGAGCATACATTTGATATTAAACCARTATTTGCCCTGAGAGGGCAGTTAGTTGCAAGCTCCTGTTAGGAAGACCTCAGGCCGTATTCTGATCTCYTTCTTGAGGGTCCTCGGAGAGCAGCTGTGCGGAGCTGCCTGACGGGGCCGGCGCACGGAGCGCCGGAGAGGGTGTTTCACCCGGCAGCTGAGCAGCCTCGCGGCATCCCYGCCCCAGCAGTAAGTGACCGTGGAGGAGGGAAGGTGACAAACAGCATCGCGGCACAGCAGGCTGCGGGGCGAGCGACTCACTTAKCACCGTACCAACAGCTCTGCGGAGCCAGGCTCTCCAAGGCTTCCCGATGGCCGGCATCGCCTGGGACTCCAGTTCTTCGTAACGCTTTATGATGGTACTTGTTTGACCGTAAAGACTATTTAACCCTATCAATCACGTGCTGAATGACAATGTAGTTAGGATATCAGCAAAYGCATAAATATGCAGAGACCCCCAAATCCTCCCACTGTCATCTGTGTGTGTACTTACTTCTGTTCACCACCTGTATTCATTCCAGTTCTGGGCTCCAAGTCCATGTGCAAATGGCTAAAAACTTTCAGCCTTGCACAGATGGGAAACAGACTTCTCTTTTTACAAGGGAATCTAAATCTCAAAGAAAGAACTGTAGTAGTATTTGGTAAAAGACCATTTTATATGATGTTAACCCTGTTAAACGTCAGAACATAATTTGTGCAGGTTCAGTAGCATGTGGGACTACAGGAGCTACTGCTTCTTGCAAAATGGACATTTTGAATCTCCGAAATTCTTAAATTACCTGCAAAACTGTTTTTAAAACAGCTAGGCTGAAAACTGACACTCTTCCTTTTGAGTAATGTACTAGTCTTGTCATATGATAATGAAATCTCTTTTATTTTTAGATTTGCTAAGAGCTAAGTACTTAGCTATTTACTATTGGTTGAAATACCGTCTTTTGGCTTGTTTCATTATAATACAAGCAAAACTTTTGATCCAGAAATGAAAACACGATATTCCAATTAGTAGGAAGTAACAGCTGCCTTTATTAATTATTTTAAAATAACGATAAGGCATTTCAAATATTCACAAATATTTCTGAAATACTGCAAAATAACGTAAAAGAAAAATAACACCACGATCATATGGAAAGCAAAGTAGTTTTAAAAGATTTTACAAATGAATTATTTCTTCCAATTCAAAAAGTTTGTCAGTGCACTTTTACTGAATGGTATCTATTTGGTCAAGTGAATTTGCTATAAATACTGTGCTTATGGTATCCTAGAAAACAAACTGGAAAAAATTCTTAAAATAACGTTTTGTCAGAAACAGCTTTTTGGAATAGGGCTTCTAATGGTCTTGCAGTTTTCTCTCTCTCTGTAAGGTCTAATATGGGGGGGTTTGAAATGATAGTTCTATATTATTGAATTTACAATACTTTTACATCTCATGCACATATTTAAAAGATCTGAGGCCTATTTTCTTCCATGTATGCCTTTTTTGATGCTTTAAGGCTGTGCCACTAACAACATTTTATCAATCTTTGTCATTTTCTTAAACATTACAGTTTTGCAAATTTAGAGCTGTTGACAGCAGTGATGATGATGTTTATCATATAAAATTCCCAACCAAACAGAGAAATTCCCTGGGAAACTGCACATCACATGCAAGATGCATAACTAAAAATGTAGTCAAAAATTCTGCTAAGTATTTAGTTCCAACTAGAGCTAATATTTATTTTAGTTCTGAAAAATGTTTGTTTACTGTATACGAAACAGTTGGATGGGATTCGGACATTTGACAAAGATCACTCAACGCATTTAATTGTCAGAATTGTTCATACAGGTTTAACACAGCTGCCTTTTTTGCTTGCATTTTTCAGGTGGGCAGCGGCAGCATAAAACTGCGGCTTGCGCTACCCAGGGGAACGAACGTCCTTGTAGTTCCAAYGGGCGCAGTCGTACGAGACGCCGCGCACCTTCTCCGGGCTGCTCRGCCTTCAACTGAAGAGGAAGCTGCCTGCAGGACTGAGAGTCCTTCTGGGCTTGCTCCTGAGCTAAATGCAACCTTCTAGGGCATGACCAGCTTGCATCAGGTAAGGATTTGATTTTTCTTTTTTTTTGCCTTCAGCACACTGTAATGTGAAAAACTGCACCAGCATTTTGTGCAAAAGGGAACGGTCAGGAAATGTTTTTCAATGAGCACCATTAACTGACTTTGGTAACGTACCTATTGGCACAACCAGTGGGATCAGAGAGTACGATGRACTCCTGCCTTGTACAATAAGAAAGTACAGCTGCCCTTTACCTTGCAACTAGAGTCTGTAAATACTAAAAACATAAATATGTTAATAACCATACACATATACACAAAACACAGCAGTAGCAATACTACAGGATGCAGTACCTACTCTATATAACTGCTTTTTGTTAATGCAGATACAATGCCAAAATAAATGCTATATGCAGCAAACCCTTCTTTAAAGGTCAACGGCAGAAAGACAGCCAGAGTTCAGGTCCGGGCCTCAGCTAATCCGAGCTAGCTATGAAGCTAGGTCAATCCCACTGTCTATCAATATAATCAATAAAACTACTGTTTTATTACAGTAGAGAAAATAGTGAACRTTGTTAATATTAAAACTTTATAAGCTGGAGATTTCTTTTGACAACATTTGGCATTAATTCTCCCTTTTTCACAAGTGCTCCTTGGTATGAGCACTCAACAGGCATTACAGGGGATAATGTTATTAACGCACAAAATACGATTAGGGGYAAAGACTGACAGAAACACCTAGCACTGGTCTGGAGTTCCTGAATCCTGGTAGGTGCTCTTCATCACTTTAAGTGCAGATTCACTGGGACTGCACTTAGCAGAACTTCAAGAAATTGTCTGTCTCCAAATATTTCTTTTTCACACAGTTTTGTTTAAGAAGCTTGRTAGGAAGAGGATGGGAAGGGCTGCAGGAGATGACTTGTGCCAGACCAGTCTCTGCTAGTGTTCTTCAGAGCAGCGTCCTCTCTTCAAGGTGACATCATCTAGTCCAATATCCCCAGTTCTTCCTTTCCCTTTCTCTCCCCTGAAAACAATCTGGGGGAAAAAAAAAGACAAGTTGGAGTGCAAAAATAAAATGAAGGAATCTTTGGTTGGAAAGGTCTCAACAGAAAGAAAGCAAAAGTGTTAGAAAGCGCAAACAATCTTAACTGACTTACAAAAGCCTGTTTACTCAGAATTAAGGCTGTTTTTCTTTTCTCCGTTTCTTCTCTTTGGCAGGATTTTACTGAAGAAACAGCAGATCAAGATTGAGATATGGTGAATCAAGGTGTTGATCAAAGTGCTGAATGGCAGAGCTGAGGTGAGGTGAACTCCCACATACTACAGCCTGTGGTGCTGGAGGGTGCTAAGGGTCAGCTGCTTAAGGATCTTTCCGCATATCATCTCTGCGGTGTTTTCATGGGTCCTCACAGCAAAAACACAAAATCACGTGTATTCTGCAAAATGTTTTCTTATAGGGGAGCTGCCGTCCCTAGCATACCTTGCAGCTGGCTTAGTCCGAATGCCAAACGTAGTTTTGGGAACTAGAAACACACACGCTTTATTTAATAGATTCTGGCTCCTACAAAATATGGTAACCTAAAGAAGCACCRGTTCCTTGGGAAATGGATTGAAGCTCATAATCAGCAGTCCAGGCTTGGTCTGAGTAGGAGAAAATTCAACAACTAGGAAGCTTGACTAAAAGGACTGTAGCATAAGTCATGCAGAGAATGATAAACATAACGGTGAGCAGACTTCCTTTAAGAAAGTGTTCTCCTAAATTAATCTCACTCTCTGTTGTGTTATTGAGAGATTCACAATCTGAACTGCTTTAATATGCAGTCAGTGTTTTTGTCCATGGTTTAAAAATTATTCAAAGCATATAGCAAGACTTTTTAACTGTCTGCTGTTATTGCCAAGCTAGGAGGAGTTAATACAGATTCATGGATCAGAAATTCAGCRGTGTAATTAAAATAATTTGGGTTGTTGAGAGCATATTCCTAATTTAAATACAGACTAGGTACAGGGCAGGTAAGAGAAACACTATGCTGAATATACTGAAACAGTTTTTAGAAATAAGTGATTCTGGATGTGCTCTTTGAATAGTTTATGCAGAGATAATTCTTTATAAAGTGTGATGAAGGATTCTAGTCTCCATTCATACACCCTTCTGAGGTTTCCACTAGGCCCCCAAATTGTTTAGTTGTTTTTTGTTTTCATCCGTGTCTAGAAAGTTAAATTTGCTTTTTTGCACTAATTCCTCTGTGACAGAGCCTTCCCTCGAGTTTTTGTTTGKTTGGTTGGTTGTTTTTTTGGTTTGCCAGGCCCATAGACTGCCACTTCTCGGCCATACAAAGAGGCAGGGGACAGTGCAAGGGAAGAACTTTTGTCCGTGCTTACGAGTTGAGCTCTCTAAATTTCACTGAATTTTCTGACAGACAGTATGTTAGTAATATCCACTTCTTTAAAGAACTGCTCCATAAGATCTTTATTTCACTCAACACTCCTGGCCCTCCTCAGAGGCAGGGTGCTAAGTAAGTTTAGAGCAAAAAACATTGTTCACTTGGTATAAACTTCCAGCATCTCAGTCTATGACATTCACTTCATCATGGCAGAACATCATCTGATTTATCAATTTCTWTTCTAATAGAGTATCAGGAATCTTTTATTATTATTATTGCTGAGTTAATTTTCAGAAAATTATCATCTGCAATAATTCCAGCATTCTCATGGGATTAATATTAATTATTTAAGGCCACATAATGTACACCTGACTAGCTTTCTCCATGAACGTAACAGCATTTACCACTGTCAGGTTTCCAGAGCACCCGTTACAGTCAGAAYGGAACAGGCCTTTAGGCACTCCAACGCCTTCCTAATATCCAACAGAAGCATAGGTTGTGCTGAGCTTTGAGTACATCACTKTATTGTTCAACATTTCTAAAACTACGAGGTGTTTAAACATTCTCCCTGATACTGCAGACAGCTTCTTTTGATGGTGCTAAATAGTTCTGCGTTATTGGCATCGTTCATCTCCCCAACCAGGTCATCTGTGCCTAGGCTGAACAGCCCAAAACCCTGACGGACTGCGCTAGCAGCCTCCCTGCACTGTCAAAAGCGAACAGTTTCAATTCCCTTGCTGTTTTAACTAGCTATTAATTCACGAGACACTTCCCATTCCAGACTCTCTTTTTTAAAAGCATCTGTCACAAGGAATCCTGCTACAAGCTATTCTGAAAGCCAAGCACAGCATGCCCTTGTCCGCTGGACCGTTCTGTTCTACGTGGTAAGTGACTCTCAAACCTGTATGAGGTACATCAGTACAGGCTATTTTGCAGTTTCCCATGTGTGTATTGCTGTAGGTGGGTTTTCTAYGTAGAATGAATTTAAAAAACAGGCCTTGATTCTCTCATCCTTAGTGTGACTACATTGGCAGAGGTAAATTTAGAAGTAAGACACAGACTGAAATTGGATCTAGAAAATAAATGATCCAGTGCTACATCATCTAAGTGTCTTGAGCTTCTCGTGCTAAAAAAAGACAGTTTATGGAACTGTACTCACACTCTTGATGCCCGAGCCTCGCAAAGTTAAGTGCGTCTGTCTCCAGCCATGGCCACCATTTCTTCCCCAGACAGCTGGTCCGCGAGCAGCGCTTTTCYTCACGAAGACGTGGAGGGCACCAGAATGCAGCGCAGGCACCTTGTGCCTGAACGACAGGCACAAGTCCTCAGCCTGAGCCACGTGACCCAACGGCAGGATGAGATGTGCTACTCGTCTGTCTTTGTCTTTGGGCTCAGAGACCGTAAGATACTGTCCCCCTGCAACACAAAAAGGTGTTGTTAGTTTTTTTTTAACTGTACTACATTTCAGGAACAAACGCRCAACAGTTATTTAAAAAAGAAAGGGAGGTCTCCAAGGTCCAGTGAATCTTAAATACAGTCTATAGTTGCTGGGAACCATGAACCAGAACTGATGCATCTCCCTCTCCAAGCTGAGCAGGATTTACAGTGTTGAGTCTTCTGGTTTTTATGCTGGTACCAGGTTAGTTGCAAATAACGCATCTTTTGAAAATGAAAAGTTTATATATTCCTTCAGTTCTGTCRACCTCACTGTGACTACATGATTTTAAACCCACAATGACATTAAAGCTACTGTGTACTTTTATACAAGTTTTAAGATGCAAATTTTTGCTATCAGATGAATGTAAAGGCCAGCATAAATGYTACAATGCAAGAGAGCTACAGTTCTGCTATTTTTTTTTTAATTTGGGAAAAAGAACCCYCTTACCCTGAACCTAAGAATCACTTTTGGTGTCAGAGCCAAAAATCCAGGTTTAAAGATCTTAAGAGAAAAGTGGTTTGCAAGCTTTTTATTTGAAACCAGTACTATAGAGATGCTGCATTTCTTTTTATACTGCAGAATAKATACAGCATTTAATTACAAAACAAGAGAATGTTTTACATTTAAGTGTTTCCCTGCTACTACTAAATCAGAGCTATTTTCTTTTTTTTTTTCCTCCAGCCTGGTAATACTTATATTAAAGCTTCTTTTCAAAATAAATTTTCTTCAGAGACTGTGAGATTTAGTGATAATGCAGCAAATACTTGAAAGCAATCTTGTCTCCAATTCACTACTTCTATATAGTTCTTTAGCTCCTTTAGTTTTAATGAAATTTAACTAGGCAAAGTATTATGCTGCCAGCTAAGGCTTCAAATCTGCATGTGGGCATGGAATGGGATCCGTTTGGCCAAGTACCTGCTAGGGCTTTTTTTTTTTTTTTTTTTTTTTTTTTTTTTTTTTTTTTTTTAATGCATGGCTTTTACATCAAGATGACTAACGGGTAAAATAAAAACAACAAAGTTTAAATAATTGCACCTGCTTTGTGCAGATACAAATATATCAGCATTAAAGCAGAGAAAGACTTGATTCATTAACTGCATCTGTTTCAGATAGTTACAGTGACTGAATTCAATCACAAGGAAACAGGTTTAGTTAAGCACAAAAGTGACGTATCTGGAGGCAAGCCCCTACAGGAAAAGGTCCCCTCAGATCAGCGCTTTCGGCTGCAAGATAAGCTTGTAAGGCTTCATCATGGCACCTTTCAAAATGCAGATTCTGATAAACCAATAAATATTGAACTTTCAAAAGGTGAAAGCAAACACTCAGGGACAAGCTGTGAAAATAAATCTCTGAACCAGGGTATTCTGGACAGCAGAGGGAGGGGTGGGTGATTTCAAGGGACTAGTTTTAACAGGTTATGTCAACAGCAACAGAATACAAACAGGAAACAAAAGCTGAGATTGTCCCTGGCTGGAAAGCAACAAAGGGAGAGAAAAGGTTTAAAGAAAGGCAGCTAGTTAAAAATCCTAGTTCTGGCACTTAATACATATTAACAATAATCTTAGCGTACATATAATTAATMTGCTTTGAATAACTTACTTTCTCAAAAAAAAGTCTTTTCTTAGCCAAAATTTCTGGTGATGCAAGCAGAAAAAAAATTACTTGTTCCTAAAAAATTCTCCAAATGTATTTTTAATTCATTGCTTCAAGACATGTGAAGTATTTGAGTGATTTTTTTTTTTTTTTTTTAGTGCTGGTCTGCAAGCAGGGCACAGTTACCTGTTCTCTGAGCTGCAGGAGGAAGGAGCTCTGCTATGCAAGTCACTTAAGTGTCTTCACAAGCATATGAAACACTGCAGCACGTGGGGAGGGGCCTGCCCCGAAAGTGAGAACGGCACTTCCCTTACGCAGCTGAACAGCCCGGAGAAGGCACAGGGGTCACCTGCCGCAGCAGCACACGMGTGTCTCATCAGTGGCAGCGTAAGCACAGACACCTACGACAAGGGGGTTTGTAAGGAAAACGGCGCTGGGTGCCTTAACTGCCTCAGCTTAGCCCACGCGTCCTGCGGCCTGAGCGGGGGGGTCTCCTCCCGAGTCGGCGCCCGCTCACACAGTGCCGCGCTGCGCGCTCCAGAGGCTGCTGGCTACGGAGCAGCCCCTCGGCACGGGGCCCGAGCGCGTGCCTAATCCCCAGCGCTGCGGGGGGAAGGGCACTCACGTGAGTGCCCGCAAAATCGGCTGGGGACAAAACACAACCAACTTCTGGCTTTGCCCATTTGCAGTTCTGCGGGGGCTGCGCAGGGAGGAGGCCCCTGCTGTGCAGTGCAGATGCAAGCACTCCTCCCACCCCGCAAGCGCTGGTGTGCAGGCCGCTGTCACATTCACGTCAAGGTCACTTTTACCATTCCAGACATACGCCGGCAACGTTTTCAGAAGGCGCTGCATATTAGCAACCTACCTTTACTTACCAGTTTTTGTTATACACAGTTGCTGTAGCTTATAGCAGAATTTTACAAAATCAAACTGAGACACAGACCAGAAAAAGAACACTGCATTTGGCAGCAGAACAAATGTATTTCCAACTCTATCTATAATTTTACTAGTAATACGGAAATAATTACATTTGCATGATGTCTTGAAAAATAAGGTTTGTTTCTGCATAAATAAAAGTTGTTCTCTAGTCCCCATTATCATTTTGGTTCTTTTAAGTTCAAATTCTCAACTGATCTTTACTGCTGTGAATGCTCAGTTTTGATTCTTTCTGCACAGAAGAGGTGTAGGTGTGAAATGTTTCACACAATTAAARGGAACAGAGTCTGTGTAAACTTATTACAACAGGAGAACTGTCATCAACCTCTGCAGGACCAAGTCTGGGTGGTTCCTCAGCCACACGATGCAACTGTACACATGCATCTTACCTGATGGATCTTGAACTGGTTCCCAGTGCAAATCATCATCTTTGTCCTTGATCCAGCCACACAGCCCACTATCAAAATTACAGCTGTGTATCAGCACACCTAGGCAGAACAGAGCAAAAGTTTTTTAAAAAGTGATCCTGACCCTTTGGCTGGGGAACTACAGCAACTTCCCCTGTGGCTGACACTGGCAAACGAATACGTTTATGAAAATAAAATGCAGCGAAAGGAACTCTAGAAAAAAAGACTCTACAGAAATACTGAAACAATAAAAGGGATGCTATTATTATTATTATTTACAGGTCAGCCATCTAATTTGGTGATAAATTTGAAAAGAAAAGAAAAACTATAGAGGCTTATTTTTACAATGCATTGTTTTAAACAAAGAGGCTTAAGATGCAGGAGTCCTGTAAAAATGTATAAATAAATAAATAAGAACTCTTCAAAAATCCTAAACCTCAGGCTGGGGCTAGGGATAGAGGATGTGCTCTTTACCTGGATCATCATTTGCTTCAAACTCATCAGCAGTAATCCCTCTTTCAATTTCAAGTATTTCAAACAGATTATTACTCACTCCTGGCTGGCGTGGAACTGTGGAAAAAAATGAATGAAAGAGAGAGGTACAAGTAGTACCTTATCTTTAATATACAACAGCATAGCCACCCTGGGCATTGCGCTCTTCTTSGAGAATTCAATATATTCAATATATTTAATTCTATTTGATATGAAGATTCATCAACTTTATGCYTAGGTGATTTACGTTGTAATCTATGAAAGGAGATTCCAAATCTGCTAAAGGCTTTTCAAATGAAAGATGTTTTTTTCTTAACCCAAGGGGGGGGGGGAAAGTAGCTTTCAAGCACAGTATTGCTCTCTAAACTCAAAGATAGTCATTTCACAATAAACCAAAGCTATGCTAAAGCCCTTTCTCAAACTTTCAGATCCACGTACTTACCTTCCACAGATATTTGTACARTTTCAGAATTTTAGAAAACTGAAGGCAGTGGTACTTGGCGGAGGTCCCATGTAAAGGAATGAGATCTCCTGCACGTAGATACACAGTGGAAGGTACAGCCATCTACCCGCAAAGGATCAGAATTCTCTAAACAATTATCAGGGCTGCAATGAGAGTTGAAGAGTTTTACAGTGGAAGCTG
Organism: Rhea americana; assembly: GCF_003343005.1. Classification (NCBI taxonomy): domain Eukaryota; kingdom Metazoa; phylum Chordata; class Aves; order Rheiformes; family Rheidae; genus Rhea; species Rhea americana. Next base: position 2,688,086 of record NW_028187188.1, on the reverse strand, counting down.
GAATTCAACTGTAATTATACTTTTTACTCTCCAACAAAATCTGCCCTTCGGTTGCTGTTCTCAGCTGCCAGAAGAAGGGACTCTCTGGGAGTCGGACAGGCTCTGGGACTGCGAGGCGTTCAGCAGGCTGTCACCTAGGCATTTCGGAGAGCTCTGTGGGAACTGTGGCTGCAAAGTGCAGATGGCTGCAGTGACTGCCGCTTGCTTCGGAAGACTCTGCGCCAGTCGGTGTAAGCCTCCAGAAGTAACAGCAGATGTCATGCCTGATGGACAGCTGTAAACTGGACACAGATAGGCTGTACTAGATAGAGCTGTCYTGATACACCTCTTTTAGGGACAAGTCTGGCACATAATTAACAGCAGCAATGTGTTTCAGACAAGCCATTAGATGTTATAGACATCTCTGACACCTATGGTATTTGTGAAAGTCTTACCTATTAAAAACTCAACACATTCTCCATTTACAATGCTAAAATAAATATTTAAATATGTATATATGCTTTTTTGGCATGTGAGAACGAGAAGAATCAAGAGAATTTACAATTCTGATCTGAAATAAAGGACTATTTTGTTTTCAGAGAATCAAATTAAAGTTAAGAAAGAACACACCTTTGGGTTAGTCTTTCTGCACTAGGATCAATATGTAAATAGCACAGCTGAAAGAATGCTTCTAAATCCAGAAGGTACAGCAAAATACTTTTTAAATTACAATGAAGTAGCTTCCTATTTTTGGAATTAGGATTAAAATAAGCAGCCTGATTAACAGTCGGCCAAATGCACGTGTATTTTAGAAGTGGTATTACCAGGCTACACATCTTGGATGGCTAATTTTTATAATAGAATAAATAAATAAATAAATAAAAAGCTTGAAGTCTGTAGGAAACTGATCGTTTCCTTAAWAATACAGTCATTTTTGGAAAGATTACTCTTCTCATTTCTTTTATCATTTGTAGATTTTGGAATATGTCTAGTTGCAGTCTAGGATCCTAATGCACATGCTGCCTCAAAGGCTTTAGAGTTGCTAAGGGAGTAAAGTCTCTAACTTTTAGCAACAAATTGTTTGTAATAATATTTTACCTGTTTTGTTTAATCTGTTGTTTAGCTTGTATGATTACCTTTTGAGATTTAACATCAAATAAACGTTACAAATGTGTATAACCTCCAGAGGTCCCTTCCAGCCTTACTGATTCTATGATAACATGCAACACTTAGGCCAATAATCACTCTGCTGTGCATTTATACCCAAATCCTGTATTCAGATATATAAATGAAATTCAGTTTACCTCAGGCACCAGAAAATCCGAACAGGAATACTCTGAAAGCATCATTCACCTGTAGTCCCTCCCAGCAGTAAATTCCTGCCTTCCTTAAGGGCTCCATCTAATATGTAACCCGGACAGTTTAACAGGTTCAACCAAAGGAACTGACACATCACACAACTACAGTCGTACCTGCACAGGGCTGCGGATGACGGGGCACCCTCTCCCAAAGCAGCACAGTATAAGCACTTTTTCATACTGCTCTAACTGCACCGGCATTACAGCCATGGGCAGACAACTACGAGTAGCAGCTTATCGCAGCAGCCATCTGCATGAGCTAAGTTCAGCTGCAGGAGTTTGAGGTGCCTGCAGTCACTCTCCATGGCTTTACTCAGGAATGTTAAAAACTGGTAATTCAATTTMTTGGGCTTAATATGGCTAGACTGATGGAACATCAACATTTGCACCAGTATTTACTTACTGACGCTGCTGAACTAACAGCATCCTGTTAGTTACTGTCCTTTCCGGCAGGACTATGCTCTAATTGCAATTTTCCCTCAGATAAGCCCTCACAGTGAAATTTCACCCCGCATTATAATCATGCCGTACTCTCCTAATCCCCATGGAATGCAGCAGCTACCACGTATGACACACATCAATGCTATATTCCCCTGGGATTATCACCTTACCTTTCCTCTCCTCTGAGCTAAAGAAAGATACTGTTAATTTCCTGCACTGTGAAGAAAAAGCAGGCAATTAGCTTCAAAGTTTTTTGAGCGCAGAGTATGTTTGTACTATACAGCTCTTAGTCTGCAACAAGCATACAACAGCCTTCTCTTCGAGTGCCTTTACGCTGCCACGTTCAGGTGACACAGGGATAGAAAGAAGCCAGCCCACCATAGCTAAAGCAAGCCCGAGTGCCCACCCCGGCGTCGCAGGTGGACTCCTGCCCGGGTTCGGTGAGGAGTCGTGCTACCATCAGCCCTCCACTGCCACGCAGCTAGCTGCAAYGTGGACACCCACATCCTCTTCTGATCTACTTCAACCGTTGAGTTTAGCACTGCGCATTTCAGCCTCTTCCTGTGTGCCTTGAAGTCAGCTCTCTTAGGGACAGCGGGCTCACACCGCAGACTGGTAACAGGTTTTGAATGAACAGTGTTTCCCTGGGAAGGGACAGAGAGATTGTGGAAACCCGCTGCCCTGACTCCTGCTCTTGCCCTAAGAGGTACAGGATTCTCTCCAGGGTCTCTAGGTCTGTGCTTGCCCTGTGGATCCTCTTCCCATTTCCTCAGATCTCCTATTTATAGAACAAACAGCCTGCTCTTATTTCCTGCAACTTCAATTTACTTAATAACTAACTGTTTTGCTGTATCTGAGTTGTGTTGTGTGCATACTTAGAAGCATTTTYTTTTAATTAAGTTCTACAAAAATGCTTCTTTAAAATTTTTCTCCAAAGTCCTCTCCAAACACTGTTAGTATGAACTTCTAGAAGAATGTGTTATAATGCTTTAAAATAGTATCCTTAGTGCTCAGACCTAATTAGAGGAATGAACACTCATATCCAAAAACAAGAACTATCAGAAGAGATGTGGGGCTCTAAATACAATCCACGTGTACACTCTTTTTAATAAGATGATTAATATGTTGACTGGAGATTGTGGGAGAAAGTATTATTTTCTGCAAGCTTTCCAAGTCCTTTCTGTGTACTTTATATAGCATTTCAGTGTGCTTTCACTTAACTTCAGTAGTTTGATAAAGCTTGTTAAATATAAACTTGGCTTTTCTTGGAGAATTTTATAAGCTATGGATGAGCCAATACATTAATTCTACAATATTCTCAAAGTTTGTTAGCCAAGTTCTTCGTAAATGTGGAGGGAGGGACATTTAATAGCTGTTTAAGATGAATGTCTCCTCAGCCTTTTAATTTTGGGAAAGCAGTAGGACATTTTTCATTTACTTGTTAATGGGAAACATGGGAAACAGTTTGGGAGGAAAAGAATGGTATTTATATATGGCAGAGTACTTACAATTACAGAATAATCACTGTCTTCGTGTTAGAAAACCAAAACATGAAGTTGGAGAGCAGCTTCATGTTTTGGTAATTATTACTATTAATACTGTGTTCTGCCTTACAAAAAACATTGTGTTCTTAAGCAATTCCATGCCACAGAATACTCACAGCTGAGCTTCCAACCACTAAGAAAAAAAAAAAAAAGAAAGCGAAGAGGAAACAGATTTTTTGACTGAATAGTTAATTGAAAAGTTGTTAAAAGTTAAAGTAATTATGATTGAGAGTTTGTAAATTCCACTCCCCCCCCCCCAAAAAACACCCAAACCCCTCAGAATTGATGAGATCTCATGCAGAACTAGTAGCAAGAGTAATTCAGAGGTCAAAATTATCTGTTCTTTAGTGAATAGAAACACGTCCTCTTTTCCTCAGTCTATACTGATACGTGCTGGGCTAAGAAGAAGAGGCAGCAGAGAGGCTAACTTCATCATTTTATCTGGGTACCCCCACTGTCCAGCATTTGCTGCCAAAAACTCTGTGGGTGCTAATTCTGCAGTGAGAATTATTTGAGGAACAGCTTCTCTCTTTTGTACTATTTGCATGAGAGGAAAAGTTATGGTGCTAGCATGTGACCACTCTAAAATCCAATTTTACATTTTTTCTGCCAGTTATAAGGCTCATTAACTTTGACCTAAATCTAACCTTTTAGTACATATATTTCCTGAAGTTTTTAAGGAACATGCCCACCTTTCTGTGAGCAGCTATTCAGGAGGAGAGAGGTGTTTCAGTGAAACACAGCTAAAATAAGTAGTCTACAGAAGCTTAAAATCAGATCTTGGAATAAAACTAGCTGGAAGATTCATGGGAGGATATGATTTGTAAGAGTCCTAGATCCTACGTCCAGAGGACAAAATAGGAATAAAATCTGGGAAAAGGAAAGGAAAAATACCTGTCTTAAATGCTTAAATATTAAGACAAATTTATCTTAACAGGTATGACAACAGTGAGGGCAAATTAAATACTAATGAGAAACAATGCTATTTCCGTAGTACCAAACTACACTCTTTGCTTTTAGTACTTCCGTTATTTCAACAGTTTCAAGGATCACGTAGCTGCATTTGCTGCACTAAGGACTTCTCAGTCATTGAAAGGTGGAGCAAAAAGGAACAAGTTCTAACTCTGTCTTTAAATTTTAATAACAGCTGATCTGAGGAAAGTCTCCTCTTCCATTTCCGATCTTTGCAGCTGCACTAAGAGCTAAGACAGACAATTACTGAACTATGTTTTAATACAAACCAGAGGTTTTTTGTTCTTGCTTTGCTGATACCCAGTATTATACTCTGTCTTTAGGTCTCTGCATTTAATGCTTGTTACCCAGACCCTGACAGTGGCAGAAATTCACTCTTATAGAGAAGTGCATTCTATCTGTTAAGAGACCTTATCCATCTCAGTAAACAAAAAAGAATCCTCTGTATTTCACTGTAGTTTGTATCAGTCCTAAAATAGTTAAATATTAAGCCATTGCTGCATTCCTTCCCTGCCATTCCCCCTACATCCATATCAGGAGAAGATTATCCTTGGTGCCAGATTCCACTGTCTGCATCTAAGTGGTTCAAAGGCCAGGGCTGGAATTCTATTTTAAAAAAATACTCATTTTTGTTGTCTGGAAAAGCAGCTTCTCAAAGTTATCACAGTAATTTTAAGAAAAGGGGTAAAGCATCTAAGGCAACCACAACAACCTAATACCTTTCAAAAATTCCCATGGTTATTTAAACAACATTATCAGCACAGCACATTGCAATATTTCAGCCCTGAGGATACCACTGCAATTTCACTGGTTCTCAGCTAATTTCATGCACCTTCTTTGCTGCAGCCACAAGCTGCACAATGCAAGCATCACCTATTCATCTGGTCAGGCAGCAAGGCAAATCAGCATTTACGCAATGCATTTTGTCAAAAATCTGGCTATGGCTTCTGGTCTCAGTAAATAAACGAGTAAAATCTATGCACTGCAACATAACCCCATCTATAATACATCACTTAAATACTGAAGTCTTCATCAGGTGCAAGTGGTGGAAGGTCAAAACCAGCAGTGGGAGTTGGCGACAGCGCCCTCGGTGCTGGCTGCGCCCCGTTAYGTGATAAAGCACTACTCCATGGCTCTTTGGGATGCCGCAGCCCGTGGCCACACGTGGGGAAGCCGCCACCTACCAGAACACTGTAACTCTGCTGAGCGTTTGACCAAACTGCCGTTAGTCCTACCTCACGCTCCGAGCGGACCCTAACATTCAATTCCCTCCATCGCTTTCCAAGACAACGAGTGTTACAAGGTGACTGAATTGCTGCCTGCCTTTTCCTGTGGGAAATAAGTAAAGCAGCCAAGAACAAGGCTTTTCTGCTCTGTTCAGGCTGACATATGGACCACGCTGCAAATTCCTTTTTGAGAGCCATTTTTTTGCTGCCTCAACTGCAGAAGCTGAAGTGGGAAAAGGAACCTAAGGAAGCTAAGTATAAGCTAAACATGATCAGCTCAAATCCATGACCCATGAACACTGCAAAGATATCTGATAGATGCAAAATTAAAATGGCCACAGAGTTTAAAGAGGCTGAAGAAAGTAGCTGAAAAAGTTGCTTCCCCTGAGGAAATACAGAGGCAAATGAAAAATAAGAAACCCACACATGGTTTGCAAGGAAGAAGAGGTTGGCACATCCATGCAGCAGATACAAGGCATGTCAGAGGTTAGCTGGATGTTATTTCAGTTTAAGATTCTGTATTGTCTTAACATTTTCATTCTTATCGTTGTGCTTAGCTGGGACAGGAAAATGTGAAGAATACTTTGCCAGAGCCCCTGGCAGAAGCAGGAGGAAAGCACTGCTGTGCTGAGGTTGTGGTACCTCACGCAGAGCGGTTTGCGTCGGGGTGGTCTCTGGGCCTGGAGCAGGTCGCCGGCTGCCCTGCAGGAGCCTGGGCTGCCCGAAGCGGGAAAGTGAAGGTTAGCACGCTGGGCAAACGCCGTTTGTATGCTATTATGAAAGGTGTTTGAGCTAACGCGTTTTACCTCCCATCTGCTGCTGGCTAACCGCATGCAGCAGCCAGCTCTGCAGCCCAGCTAATGCCCAGGACCTCAGTGCTGGTCCTGGCAGCAACTCACATGTGCGGCTGAACCCCTGCAGTGACAGTATCTGGGCATGCACGAGGATCTCTGTATTCTCCTTACAAGTGTGCGCCTGAGAGAGGCAAGGGGAGGCTGAGTCATACCCTGCACGTCATTTCGTAGCAACGCATATGGTTCCCAATATATTTAGTTTTGGGAGGCTTTCCTAATTTTTTTTTAGAACTTTACATRAAAATATTTTTGTATTTTAGTAACCAAATATATTAAAGTTAAAAAATAACCTTGAAAAAGCCAATGAAGAACACCACTTTGAATAGTGCCAGGATTTATCTTTCTCAATTTTAAGTCAGTTTCTGTCTCCAGAATACCTTAATTAAACTGTCTACAGCAGATAAAATATTAACAGGGGAAACAAATCTTTCATATAAAGAACAAAATACTTCGCTGTGTAATCACCTAAGAGAACTCCTCCCAGTAAGTTACCATATAGACGCCAAAGTAACCGGGAAAACATGCTCACACTGCTTGTCCACCGCTCCGAGACAGCAGACTTTCTCCTGCATTACTTCAGCTGCTTTATTGTACATCAAGCTGCAGAAAAAGGGCTGATCCAACACACCCTCTCAATCCCTAAAATTAACTGCAGGACTAAAGGTGAAATCGGGTGTTGAGTACTTCTTGGCACACATGCGCAAGTCTGCATGTGCCAGCAACATCATCTGTGGTATGCACTAAAGCTGGCAGAGAAATGCTGCTGTATCTTTCAGAGCAGCTCTTAAAACAACACATCCTCATGCTATGAGCATCTTCAGGATCAGGAGCTTTTTGCATACCCATTTTCATAGACATATTCCATAAAATAAGCTTCCAGGATATTTTGATGTAATTTTGCAGTTGCTTTGTTGTAAATATTAAAGTACTATTCTTATACATACAATATATAAAACACAATGGAGTCTTCAGCAATTCAGACATGGTTTCATCTCTTACCATTCTTAAAGCTAAGGAAATGTGCTGTGCAACAGTGACTCTCAACACTTTGATTTTTTCAATCTCTTAACTCTTTATGAATTTACTGAATAGTTCTATTTGAACTATTCAGTAAACTTCCAAATCATTCAGCGAATTCAAAAAGTCACAATGTTCCATTTCAATATTTTTCAATAACATGCCTTTAATTTCTCTGCTCTGAATTTTTGTTTGGAAATGTAATTAGGTTAAGATCTTATGCAGAGTGATATGTTCATAAATAATTTCAGGAAGAATAACTGAATTCTTTTTTGTTTGAATGGCTCCAAAACTACTTCCCCACATCTTTGTTAAGCCACAAAATCAATTAGGTGTACAGCTTTACYATGTGCCTATTCTCAATTTCACATCTATATTCTCATTTTTAGAACGTTCCAAAGAAAGAACAGTCCAGTGCATGCTTTCACCTGACTGAATTTACAACTCTGATAAATAATAAATAAATAAAAGAATATGTAAATTTACTTACTGAATACATCTCCTCGGGGTTTCTGAGGATCTACCTGGATCCTGTTATCAACTGTAGTTACTTGGGAAGATGTAGTTTCAACGAGAACATGGGAAGGGTCTCCGGTTGTCATCACAGGAGTTCTTTGTGGTGGCAGTGTAGACCTTAATGTTGTAGGTCGAGGCTGAGCTGGAGGTGGAGGCCTTGTCACTGGCTTTGTTACTGGTCTTGCTGTCATGGGCACATACCTGGTGGTTGGCCTGGGCGCAGGTCGAGTTGTTGGCCTGGGCGCAGGTCGAGTTGTTGGCCGGGCCACTGGCCTTTCTGTAACAACAGCAGGTACATACGGTGGTCTGAGGGGTTGCCTTGTGCCTCCAACGTCAGGAATCCTATTGGTTATACTACTACCTCCCGTAGGGAGTGTGCTGTTGCCCTTGAATGTATGATATGGGCCAGGTGGTTCAATCATAACATTGGGAATAACTGCAAAGAGAATCAAAACGGGAGCAAAAGAGAAACCTGAGTCTTTCGTTCCATAAACTTTAACAATATATTTCATTAGTACAYGGAGAGAATTTGATGAAATTGTTTCTCTTGTTCTGAATGTTTCCACTGATTAGAAACACAMGTCAGTATCAACACTGCTGAATTATCACACCCCTTCAGATAGTTCTTCTCATTTTAAAGACAACTTAAAATAACCAAAGGCACACAGCACTTTCCAGTCCTGCGTCCTCCCAAGCACCGATTCACCTTCATGGTACGCAAAACTTTCCCAGAAGAGGTATTAACAAAAAACATGGTCAGGAAGGCATGTCTTAAGGTAAACCCTGAAACTGGACACGTTCGTACTCATGAGCAAACGGAAGTTTAGTAAGAGTCCAATGTTTTAACTGTTTTTTTCATGGATAGGCAGATTATCCAGATTATACCCTGCCCTGAGAGCTACAGTCAAAGGGAACAAGTCCACAGTGGCAGTGCTCTTTAAGGAGATCAGTGAGTCACCAAGGACCAGAACCCGCACATAAACCCAAGTTCCTCACGGGTATGGGTCCTGAGGGATGTCAAATGTGGGGGAAATCCAGCAGTCTACCCTGTACCAAGGGGGACAAACTGCTTCAACCAAAAACACAACGAGGAAGAGCTCTGATGAAAGAATCACAGAATGGTTGAGGCTGGAAGGGGCCTGTGGAGATCATCTAGTCCAACCTCCCTGCTCAGCCAGAGTATGTTGCACAGGACCCCATTCAGACAGCTTTTGAAAACATTCAAGGAAAGAGACTCCACAACCTCTCTGGGCGACCTGTTCCAGTGCTCTGTCACTCTCACAGTAAAACATTTTTTCCGTATGTTCAGACGGAACTTCTTGTGTTTCAGTCTGTGCCCATTGCCTCTTGTCCTGTCACTGAGCAACACTGGGAAGAGCCTGGCCCCTTCCTCTCTACACCCTCCCTTCAGCTACTTGCATACATTGATAAGATCTCCCGTCRTTCTTCCCTTCTCCAGGCTGAACAGTCCCAGCTCTCTCAGCCTTTCCTCTTATGGGAGATGCTCCAGACCCTTAATCATCTTAGTAGCCCTCTCTCTGCTGGACTCTCTCCAGTAGCTCCATGTCCCTCTTGTATTGGGGAGCCCAGAATGGGACACAGTACTCCAGATGAGGCCTCACCAGGGCTAGGCAGAGAGGGGGGATCACCTCCCTCAGCCTGTTGCCAATGCTCTTCCTAATGCACCCCAGGATACCACGGCCTTCTTGGCCACAAGGGCACATTGGTGGCTCATGGTCAACTTGTTGCCCAACAATAACATATTGATGGTAACGGGCAGTTCTTCCAGAGATCCCCCCTCTCAGCTCTATTCACAGCTAGGGAGTGGTGCAGGGGCACAGCAAACTACTGAAATTGCCAGTTGCAGGGTGTACATAATCAGCAGGGTATGAGTCATATGTACTCTTTGACTAGACCCTGCCCTGCTTACTTGCTTGCTCTCATTCTGAAGCCTCTAGAATGAGGCTGTGAATAGGGTTTGGTAGGTCTCTTTCTAATTATGAAAACATCTCTGGGAAATATATTTTTATCAAGGCATGCTAAGACTCAGAAAACTCTGAATACATTCTCTGGCCCTTAATTGTCTATCTAAAATAGTTAAGAGAAACCAATCCTGACATTGCTATATCACAGTATTTACAACACAGGATTCATGACCAAGTTTAGTTTCAGAATTCTTCTCTTAAAAGAAGTGCTACGTACGTATGCAGTTCGTTCCRTTGTCTCTGTACCCTTCTTTACATTTGCATTTGTAGGATCCTTGTGTATTGTAACATCGTGAAAAAGTACCACACCGATGCTGGCCAAGGGAACATTCATCAATATCTGCAACAAAGAGTTATATAAAAATCATTTACWTCAAAGCAGAAACCTGCCTTTCCCTTTATATCCCCATTAAAACAGAAACAGTACATATGATCATTAGGAAAAAATATTAATTTCAAAAATCTCAATAAAATTGAATTGCCAGTAGAAAAAGGAATGTAGTGATACAGGTGTCAGGGTAGAAGGGACTGTAGTGTAATTTTTGTATTGCTTGGCTTATTGCTTAGCATCAGTTTTGGTCATTTACTGTGGTAGATTACAGTTGAAATCACGAAGATTATAATTTCAGTAATTACTTCCTGAAGATGACTTGGTACGAAAAGAAAAACTGAGTTTAGGAACATATACATATATATATATATACATGTTCCTAATGCAGCCAAACATTAAATTGTTTGTTCATAAAAGGTTTCCTCTTTGCTATTATACCTGGATAGAATCTGCCTGAAACATCATCCATGGCATTTCCACATGGCTAGTGATGCAAGCAAAATCTCCAAAACTGTAGTGCTCTGCATAGGGATTTCTCTCCAAAATGTACTTAAACAAATATAAAGCAGTGTCATTATTTCACATGATCCTTTTTTCAGGGAAGGGATCAGAACCAGTTGAAGCACAGAGAAACTTAGACACCGGGACTTGAGAACATCTTTTTCTCTGTCAAAGGGCACACATCGGCTGCATTCCAGCCTCAAGTCCAGACAAAACCTTCCCAGCCCCCGTCCTTTCCCCACCCATTTTCAGGGGAAGAAAAGTTGTGCAGCCTAGGCTGGAAGGAACTGAGGTGTGCTCTAGCCACATTTTATCACTTTGGAGCTTGGGGCATGCTATGAAGCACACCTGCGTGACAGTGCAGACATAACTTAGACACTCATACACTGTCCCAAACCTGCAACTGCTTATGCCGACAAAAATCTGCAGGGACAAAGGCTTTGGAAAGGACTTCCTGAGGTCACCAGCTCTGCTCTGCCACTAGCCTCCTAGGGAGGACCAGTTTTCAGAAGGGGACTGAAAACATACTTTCAGTTATTTCTATCATCCAGCCTTTCCTAAAATACTGATGCAGAGCAACCTAAAATAACCTCCTTGAACATTTCAGCCATAAGTGAACATTCTTCTTTAAACCATTAATTCCTGTTTAGAATATGCAGCTGTCTTCTATGCATAGAAGAAATTTGCTGTTGTCATTACCATGGCATTGGTATTTGCCTCCAATATACATTAGATCAAAGCCTTTATGACATCTGCAAATGTAGCTTCCAAAAGTATTGATGCAATGCCTAAATCGGGGACAGATGACTCTCCCAGTAGCACATTCATCAATATCTGCAAAAAGAGAGGAATAGTATTATTCTTTATAACAGTTAAAATGTTGTCTATATTAAAGTGGCTTAATGTAAAAAAAAAAAAACTGAATAACAACAGCCAAAGTATTTTTGAAAAGCTCTTTTTGGCTGCAAGCTGGTCAGCCAGCAATAACACCCAGGCTACGGTTCCTCAGTTAAACTCTTGGTCAYGTACCCAAAATATGTCTGTCTCGTGCCAAACAAATACTGTGAGCAACCATATCTGTGAGTGACAAAAGATGCAATATCACTACTGACTGTATGAGTGTTTGCTGTGTGGTCTTGTGACCTTGGGGCTCTTCCCCACAGAGAAGATATAGAAAATACAGAGAACACTTCATTTTCTTCAAGAATATTCCTCAAAACACTCATCCTTAAAACTGTAACATCTTATGTCTAAAGAAAAGCTATTTCATGTCATTTGTATAACTTTCTTTTCTCGCATTGAGCCTTGCATGATTACAAAGATAGTACCTTGATTTACAACCAAGGAATTATAAAAAAAAAATCCAATAATTCTTTTTAAAATATTCTGAAATTTCTCTGAAATATTGTTCCTGTAGCAYGGGTCACATGTGCATATTCAATGTATATCACCCTCCAGCAGAAAGTGGTTTATTCTTTTAAAATCTCAGGCATCCCTAGGACTGCCCATTAAGCCTATCAGAAATCTTCATCCTTTCAGGACTCACTTTGAATACGAAAAGTCCAAGCTAATGCCGGGATGGAGGTTGTATTTCTGGGACTCCTACCAGTTAGTTACTGCAGGCCAAACGCTTTTTGAGTAATTGCCCTTTTGCAAGTCCTTACCCTGAAGTACGTGTGCTGCAACTGATCCCTTTCAGGACACCTTGGTTACCTGAGGGACCTCAAAGTCTCTCAGGTACGGAGCTACGTGGCTCCTGCGTGCTCACAGCAGGACCCTGCAGCAGGGCTGAGACCTGTATTCCAGGCTGAGGCCTGTATTGCAGACAGGGACCGAGGCTTAGGCAGACGTGGGTGAGGCCTGATCAGTGTCAGGTGCCCCTCCTCTCACTGGAGCTGCTATTTGTCCCGCCGAGTAACTAAGCCAGGCAGAGGCCCTGGGAGTAGCCGATGCTAAGCCAGTGCTGCCTGCGCTGCCTGGAACAACTCTTGGCAGGAGATCAGGCAGATACACAAAAGCCCCTTGCACTACCACTTCACTTTGCAATCCTTGGAAACTGAGTTGAAGCCTGCTAAGCACTTGAACCCTAATTCTTCACTGAGGCAGAGACACGCCGTGCACGGCCGCCTCTGACGCACAGTGCTTCTGACGTGTATTGGTTATCTCAGGGAACGGTTCAAGCCTTTGCTCTGCAGCTCTACCAAGCTCYTGATCTACAGAAAAGCAAGATTTTGCTCTCCAAGCAATTCTTTTTTAAAAAAGGAGCACTTCAGCTGCAGGTGTCAAGAGTGCAAAACAAAGCCAAGTGACTGATGCCCTGCTGCTTGTGAGAGGCCTCACTAAGGCAGAGAGGTGCAGAATCTGAGTCTCTTGCAAAGCACGGAGGAAATGCTACCGCTGGCAGAGAGTTGCTCTGTCAGAACAAAATATTCTTGATTGCTAAAGAACAGTTCAAATAGGGAACTAAAAGAAACAAAACTGCTGGTTAGTTAAGGCAGCTACACAAGATGAGAGATATAACCTTAAACTCTCCAAGCTGTGTTTCCCACAGCCAAAAGAAGTAACCTAGAGTCATGAGTAACTGGCTAGATGGACTCTCCCAGTAGCTCCTGCTGGCACTGTCCCACTCTGCATAAAGAATTACAGAGGAGAGCAAGAATCCAAAGCTGACCTCCCACAGGCCTGGCCCATCAGACTCCTCTCTGACATGAACAACTCTCCTTCACCCAGAGACCAGAGCTCTTCTGCTATGGCTCAGTATAGGCCTGAATAAGAAAGAATAAGAGACCCAAACTGGGCACATCTCCACATCCCTACACACCTCAATCTTTGTATAAATCTGCCTCTTGGTTTGAATACATTATTAATGCTTTTACAAATGCTGCTGTGTTCTGTAAACTCATTTAATTCACAAGCCATAATTTTCTACACCTTTTATTAAAATAACATTTCAACATTGCCTATTTCAGATGTTAATTACTATGAGTTTTTTTTTCTTTTTTTTTTTAATCCTAACTTCGAAAAGCAATTCAGTAGGAATGAATCAGCTACAGAATATATTTTATCATGCCATGAATGTTTTCTTTAAAACCTAATGTAGTTGGTTCTGCCTTTCCTTCTGTGCTCATGATATCGCAGACTCACAGGAAGAAGTGTGTTCAGTAACCACAGAATTACAGGGCTATCGTCTGTCTATACAGTTATATACCTTAAACATATAGGACAGCTGATCAATACCCCTGTTGAAAACTGACACAAAAATTAATGGAAAAGTGTTAYAAAATCTACTGCATACCTTTAAGGTGAGATGTGGATGCTCCTCGCTAGTGGAAAACTGCTTTTTGAGCATTAGCTAGAATATGGTATGCAAGTGCTTGTGCTTATTTTGCTAAGGTTCTCAAACGGTATGCGACTGTGGCTTCTTCCAAGCCCACGGGCCCATGCCGATTCACACCCGAGCCCAAATAGTGTAGACTGTTTCCTTCTGCCTGTTGCAACACACCGTGGTTCACACCTGCTTCCTACAAAAACCACGGCATAAAGGGGTCGTTTGTATTCCCATGGCAGCCTGCTCTGGAACCGAGGTACGTGCCCAGGCTGAACATCAGGAACTGCTCCAAAGGCAGACAACACAGGCAGCACCTAAGTGACTGTGCCAGTCAGCCTTCAACAGGGAAGCCGAACTGCAAACAGCTGCTTCTCTGCTTGTGTGAATAAGGCCGTATTACCAAACCAAGAACCAAACATGAGATTGATTTAAAAATAGTTTGATTTTTGTTTCCAAGACCATATTTTCACGTTTCTCTCCACAATMAAAACTAACAAAAAAGACTATTTTGCAGTGAAAATAATTATTTTCAGTCCTCAAATTCTTTCAGACCTTCTAATGCCAAAGAAATATGTGAATTACTAATATCATAGAACAAAAAACCCAATCAAAAAGCTGGCAACACTGTTTCAGCAGTTATTTTTTGATTCTAGAGTCATTTATAATCCCAATTTTTACTTAATACTTTGCTGAACTCCATTTTGATTCTTTGTTATTTAGTTTATGTGATTTACCTTCGTAGGTGAATTGTTTGGTTCTTCCTTAATGACTGGCTGGAGAAAACATTTTAAAAAAAGAATGATCAACACAGGATAACAAACTAAATAGAATAATTTCTAAAGGAATTTCCACCTGTGGTAAAAAAATAAGTATTAGATCCCCCACGGTCTTTAGAACTCCCTTAGAGCAAGGATTTCACGAGCTACCACCAATGCACGTTTCAATTTTCTTACCACTATCTCTACTTTTGTTTCTGCTGCAGCAGTGTTTGGAAACTCCCTGGAGCTGACATGCACCCCAGCAATGGTGGGCTTGTACACATGTGAGTGGAAGACACAGCCTCAAGTAACTTCAAATCTTGAAGGTATTTACTAGTTTTAGTACAGCTCTAACTTGACAGAAAAGCTTCGAAGGACTATGACAACACAAAAAGAGTGCCTGTCACAATCATGTCTTACCAAAAAATGGGAGCGGAGCATATTATGACCCATGAAGGATAACAACTCCTGCTGTGACTACTTTCTCTGCATTGTGCAAGGCTGCTCTGAAATTTTTGCAGAAAATTTAAAAAATAGGTTGTGAAACAGATCTGAATGGTTCATGCCCACTGAAATATGGGTACACATAATGCACATAGTTCTTCACCTTTCAAGAAAAAAATGTGTTTTTTCTTCAGAACTACACTATACTGAATAAGCTTCATGTAACAGGTTTAAGTGCTAGTCTTCTGATTATTTAAAAACATTAAWTGTCCACTTTGTTTATTTCAAAACAGGTATAAAGTTTGCTTGAACTTTCTATAAAAATGCACACTAGGAGRATCTTGTGAGTATTTTGCTAGCAATTTTCTGTTTTGAGTACAACTTTCTTAAATTTCACTCACAATGCCACAATTATTTTCCAAAGACTCCTTCTGCCATGTTTACAGTATGATTAATCATAGTTCAACCCCTTCAGCATTTGACAAACGTTATTTTTGCTACTGTTGAATCCGTTCTTTTGCGTACATACACATGCCAATGATACATTTCAGAAAGCCTCTGGCTAAGTGCCTGCTCCTTATATCAGGAGAACTAGTTTCTGYCCCTTGCTCTTCCACAGACTTCTTGGTCAGCGTGGATAAGTCACTTCAAGAAGCAACTGTCTCCCCTGGACAGCTATAATACCCAGAAGCAGTCATCCACAGTCTCTTAAATTCTTTCAGTGCACAACTCCTACAGGATATGAAACTGTAGTTCTGTGTTAGGTATCAATAATAAAATCACTGGAGCATCCTATTCACTCAGGATATACAGTTAATGACTAATGAAATCACACTTCGTGCTGTTCTTCAGAGCATAGTAATGTATAGCACAATACAGACTGATTAATCATGAGCTCCTGAACCACATTCAGGGAGGTGAGAATAAAACATTTCACTTTTATGCTTTCTGAACTTCTGAATTTATTTTAACTTGAGGTTTTCAAAGATGCCTAAAAGACAGTAGCCTAAATCTCATTAATATTGGGAGTGCGCACAAACCTTCATCATGCCTCAATCTAATCTCAGCAATCTGTATAAATTATCCCTGCATTCACTGAACCACGGTAGCACCCCGCTTTWTAAGTGTATGAAGGAAAGCTGCCCTCTCCATTCCTTTTTGATACATGCAAGTACTTTGAAGTCCCTGTTAGCAATACTTTTAAATTACCCAGTAACAGGAGGCTGTGACATGAGTCAAAAGCTTTGATGCCAAGTAGCCTGTGCAGGCTTTAAGCAGGCAGTCAACAAAACTTGTTGGACTGGAAGAAAACGCTAGAGATCTCTAACTTGCATCATTTGAGAATAGCTGAGCAACATCCCAAACCTCAGTCCAATGAAGTTTTTACACTGCATGTGCTATGCATTCTAAATACACCTGACAAACTCTCTTGAATTGTGTTAAATGTATGGATGAAAACATTGGGGGGGGGGAAGAGAGAGAAAGAAATCCGCGTTTTATCACCTACCTATGCAGGTCCTCCCATCGGGCCCTAGCTGCAATCCTGGAGAAGGACAGCGACAGCGTATTTCCCCTTTCAATACATCACAGCCGTACTGACAGTTTGCCATTGAACAAGTAAGGGCATCTATGAAAAAACAATTGCACATACTTGGATGAGGACCCTGATCCATACCAGAAAATCACCAWTATCTTTGGAGAATTAAGATGTAGCTCATTTTTAATAAAAAAACAATGGGAAAACGCTTATTGAATTTAATAGGTGTCCGTTCAGGCCTCTGAATGCCAAGCCCACACGCAGTAAATTTTTCTTTCCGTGAACTGCTTTCATGGGGGGGAGGAGGGGGGAAAGAACAACTGTAGTAAGTTGTGATATGAAATGCAATCTTTATGAGGAAAATAAATCCCTGTATGTACTATAAACCCTCCAGGGCAGTAGTGCCATTTTAAAACAGCACCTTCAATAAAGGTCATTTCTCTCCCCTTCTCCTCTGCCCAGACACTCAAAACAACCACTTTTACAGGACAGAGAAGGAACCCGATCTCCAGAAAGATCACAGTACAGTTTTGTATCAGTCAAGCAATCAACATCTGCAGCTCTAATGACTTTACATTTATATAGACATAGCACTGCAGAACTGCAGGTGTCTTGCTGCTGTGAGAACTGCAAGCCATTGTCCTTGAAGGCCAGTTAACAGTGATTTACAGCACTGGAGAATGTTTCTGGGGAGGCCAGTAATAAAAATAATAAAATCAAAATATTTGCTCTTGTTTTGTTTAGCCTAAATTCATTAGAACAAAGAAGCTCATTTTGTGCAATTGCMTGATTTCCAGCAGGATTTATTTTTACTTTGGGACTCATCTTCATTTCATACAAGTTTCCCAGGGAATCCTGGGCAGTAATACAGGGATACTGAAGGGGAGGTTTGAAAAAAGAAAGCACCAAGCCTTGACGTACTAGAGCACGTTCCATCTGGCATGAGCATGTAGCCATTCAGACAGTAGCACTTGTAGCTGCCATAGGTATTCATGCATCGATGTTTGCATGGCCGCGGCTTTAGTCCACACTCATTTAGATCTGAAARGAAAGGGTACAAGGAAAGGGGGTGGAAGAAGAAAACAACAAAGTATTTGTGAAAATGCTAGCAGTTAGAGATCCTGAAGAAAGAAGGAAAATTATAGCAATTAGCTTTTTATATACAGTCCAGYTCATCAGCAAATATCCTGAACATCCTGCATGAAGTCCTATTCAGTCCTCCCGAGAAGCGGAATATTTTCTTCTCTCTGTATCACAGATATCCCTTTCAGAAATAACAATATTGCATTAAATTATGCACTAGCAGAAGTTTCATTAGGGAATACATGAGCTCAGACTGCTCAYGTCTTGCCACTTTCCACATCAACCTTATGACAAGGCTCAACCAGATCACTAGACTAGGAGAGGCAAAGCACATGTCACTGCTGCAAACACGGTCAAAGACCATGCTCCAAAGCTAGTGGCAGAGGAAGGCAGGAAAGCTGATGCTGACCCACTGAAAACAATCTAGTGCAAAAAAAAAGTGTTCCTTACCTCCCAGACAATACAGAAAAAAGCATCTGACATCACTGATATTTGCCAAGGACTACCCATGAAGACTATTATTTCAGATTTACAATTTACTACACACAGAATTCATTAATAAAGATATTCAGTCCACAATTTTCACTTTAGTAGACAAGACTTCTAGCAAGAAGTAAAAATTGACTCAAGAATTCCTTCAGAATTCACTTCCAAAAATGCAGGTTTATTTTATCTGTGTAAACCACAATAATCGGTTCCTGAACATAGCCATTTGSTGTAGTTATGCAGTGAAGGTGACAATTAGAAAATGTTAAAAATAATAAAGCTATTCACAAATCTTGTCAGCAGGTAGTTTTACAACTGCATTACTAATCCTCATTTCCAATATTCCACAATGCCATCTGGAGTTTTGTCACAGTAAAAGAGTAACTGTTATTTCCAGGAACCTTTCAAAGAGCAATCACTCCCTAATCACTCCTAGAAAGGTAAGCCTTGGCTCCTAGCAATTAGTAGGCACATGAACACAATACCTGCTGTATAAAATGCTGGCTGAGAGGGAGCTGCATCTTTTTTAAGGACTAGGTATGAAAGGTTAGAGATAAGACATTAGAACAGAGAGACAAATGTACCTCCAGTTAGAATCATGTCAGTAATTCGTTGATTACTTTATGCACTATAGGAACCAATCTTAGCAATGGTCTATGTTGAAACACTAAGAGAGAAAAGTTGCATTCACTACAAAGCAGAAGTCAGACAGAACGCTGGTTTTAGAAAGTTACACTCAGAATTCTCCAAATTCCCAGTATTTCGAATTTAAATTCATCTTGAAATGTTTTAATCACCTAGTTTTGGAGGGAAACTTTCTTCACCTTTCTTTTTTTTCAGAACAAAGCTTTTAACTGCTATTCTAAAAGTTGCAAGTATTTCCCCTTTCATTATGACTGACAGAATATAGGGCAATCAGGAGCAAAATAAATCATGCTCCAAGACACCAGCGTAATTCAAAACCAGCCACAAGGATTTTTGCTTGTACTTGTAGTAAGCATTCTGTTATGCTGCTGCTCTCCTGAGAGTTCCAAACAACCTATGGTTTTCTGAGCTACTTTATTTCACCCTGCCAGAGACAAAGAAGGGSCAGCACTGTGCAGAGACAAATTTGTCCCCGCCACAACACCTCCTCTGACAGATGTGAAGTTTTTTATTTGGTTTTCCAAGGCTTCAGGAAGTACAGCAGGTTTAGCAATAAGCATACCTCCTGCTTCTTGTGCTGGCAGAGAGCAATGGGAGGGGATACAATTTTTGCTTTATTCCTGCAAAAGGCTGATCAAAAATTTTCTAGCCTGGAGGGTTTGCTCCTAGAGAGGCAAGGAAGACCAGGTGAGTAACACTGATGAGAAAAGGTTGCCGAAAGAGGAAACTGTGGCTTACAAACAACAAGCTCTGAGTGCAGAAGCCAGTGGCCTTTTCTACACTTCCTGCAGAATGTGTCCTGCAGAAGGAGCATCCCTTCTCCATCCCTTCTCCCTCCTACTCTCCAAGAGTTTGAAGACATTTCTGGAGGTCAAATGGAAGAGCAGTAGATAATGCTCCTGGAGTGGGAGGATAAGTTTTGAAGGTGAAAACCTTTGCATAAAAAAAGTTTACATAAAAAAGTGGAATAATAAACAYGAGAGATGCGCATTTTGCAAGGTAAATTTCTCTAGGGGGAATAAGAAAAACATACTTTATTTTTTCTTTGTTCTGTGAAGCTCATTAAAATTATGCAGTCCCTGACAGACATTATAACTGCATTAACAGATCAGTGACACATTCAAAACTTTTGTTAAATAATAAGTCACTGTTAAATTCAATAATTTTGTTAACAATTTATAGACAATTTGTTATAATCCATAGACATATCTTCACTGAGCCCCAACTAATGACTATTTTGAGATTCACAGGCAATAATAATTTTGAATTTAAATAGAAAGGTTCTTATTTTAACTCTAAAATAACTATTTTTTTCCTGCTTTTTACAAAACTCATCACTTCACAAAATAAACGCATAATAGAGTAACATATAAAATMCTTAACTAGAAGTAGTGCCAGAATAGGAGCAGTAATACTGAATTTAAGCTGATAGGGCTGGATTTTAGCAGTGCCTGTGTRATCCTTTGGTGGTTACATCCCATTGCACTTCAGCTAAGTTTAGATACTCCTAATAACGTAACCCTTAGGAAGAACTCTCTCACTTATTTCCAGAGCTACTATCACAGATCTGAAGTTGAAAAACATAATGACTGATCTGCATAAAGCATGGATTACACTATGAACCTTAAATAACTGGATTCTTCCATAGCATACTGACTACTATACCACTATTTGGCACAAATAGTATAGAAAAGAAGGCTTTCGTATTGATGAATATGTGGCTATTAGGGAAATATGATGAGAACAACCTCTTAAAAGCAGGTGCAATGAACCTCATTAGTTTATCATACCACACACTGGTGAATTTTGACTACATTTAGTTACTTCTATTGTACTCATTTTATTCTATTTCTACCTGTGAATAAACACTGTCACATCAGATTTTGACTCCTCTGGTTCAAATCTTAAAAAAATGTGTGGTGAGTAAAATGCCTGTGTCTTTCAACAGCCAATTTTTTTCTCTGGGCTGACATAATAGAAAGCTAAGGCATCAGGAACAGGCTATCAGCACAGCTCCATTTACATCTACAACTCATGTGTCATGCGTTTTCATTTTYGCCCTTGACATTAGCTATTAAGAGAGAGATGTTTTTAACCTTATGGAGTCAGAATGAATGTTACTGCGTAGGAAAACAAGAATTAGCAATACCTTGGCTGCTTAAAAGCAAAGCCAGCCTCCAAAAAGGTTAGATACGTTAAAGCACACAGCTCAGCCCATCTTATTTTATTTTCCCCCAAATGCAGCTTTTCTGGTTCTCACTTTCATCAGCACAGACAGGCATACACTTAGAAACCACACAGAAAGCAACACTCCATTTCCTAGGAGGCACGCTGCATGACTACTGGCAAGCCTTACTGGTTCTTCATAAAGCCCTGCATAAATATGCTGACAGCTCTCTTTATCTACCTCCACGCTCCCATAATCTGTAACAGTGTGCTTCCCTCAGAAGAGTCTGGATGTACTGCACATGGGCAAGGGGTGCACTGTAACAGTCTCACTACTAATACACTATATCTGCTTCAGATGTGTGTTTTTCATTCTTTCAATAATGTTAGCAGTTAACAAGTCAGCTACAACAACATACCTCTTGAACATATCTTGGTTTAAAAAAGATCAGGTTACYTACCTAAAGATATCAACTGCATATTTCAAACAATATCTATAAAGAGATCTCAGTATAAATGTCTATGCATCAAAAGAAGAAAAAAGAAAACAGTGGAACTTTCTTCTAAAGAAAGCAAACTAAAGAGTACAAACTCAAAGGATAATGAAAGTAACACTTTTACATCCTTTTTCTTTGTAACAGAGCATCATCGTTCCTTCTAGTGATGTAAAACCTTACACTGGAACTTCAACTATAAAGCACAGCACTATTAAGAATTTAACAAATGTCCRTTCACTATTCTGAAATTGTTAAATTTCACTGCTCAATCACTTAAACTCAGATTTGCCTACAATTACACAGGCAATGCAAAATGAGCATTCTTAACTTCAAAATAACGTAAGACAGTACTGCACATAAAAGCAGGCTGAAAGGTTTAGGCACTAAGGAAAGCAGGTCTGTAACGTAAGTGCAGGCTGCTGAGCCCAAGCGTTTTATTTTAAAAGAAAAGCAATGGAAACATGAATGCGAGGGAAGGACAGCAGTGCTATGCTGGCAAATCCAGATGTGACCTCTTTGACTACTGTGTGCCATCACACAGGATCCTGGGAAATGCCTAATGTCTGTGTGTACCTAACACTGCAGAAAGTCTTTCCTAGGATGACGCAGTACACTGTGCTGTTTTCTTTAATTAGTTTCCACAAAAGACTCCAGCCTATTTTTCTGCCTACTAACTTGGATCAAACCACATAGAGGTCAAATATTCAATACYAAATTTACTCAGACTAAGGTAATAGAAAGTCACTGACCAGAAATCAAGTTAAAAATTAAGCTGTTACCACCTACACTATACAAAATAAATCACCTTTCATTCTCAGAGAGTATCATCGCACAACCACATTAAACCTGTTTATGGAGCAGATTTGTGTCACCCTATGAATTATCTTTTACAGTACTTAGGTCGGATAAAACAACGGCTGACAGATTCAGAAGTTGGCAATCCTCACTKTCTTCAACTTTCTGCTTTGTGTGAATTACAATTTTGTCTTTATCTGACCTGACAAGCAATTTCCAGTTTAGAAAGGAACTTAGAAATAAGTAAAAAGCAATGCAAGTCCTGAAAGAAGAGCAAAGAAATAATAGCAAGGTGCAATAGTAAGTTTTGTGGAGTGCCAAGTCTTTTCAGAATAAGAATACAAGCACACAATATCAAGGAAATACAGCTATTAGCTCTGCATGCCAATGACACTGCAGGCTCAGCTTTCACATTGCAGCCATCGGTCTGCCAGCCTCCAATCCATTTGCAAGACATTGGATTATTGTCTCAAGCTGTGCAGCCACCTGAAATAAAGCACCATCTCACCCTTTGAAGGTACATTTGTTGCGTGATGATTCAGGATGCGCAAAAGAAGTGGTTCACTGTTTCGATCAGATAGACTTGTATAGAGTTGCTCATCTTCACAGGATGGGAAGAAGGCATAATAAAAACAAAATGACCAAATCTTTCTAGTACACATTACTTTAGCATCAAAAAAAGAAAAAAAAAAAATCAGGTGCTGATAAGAACTGCCTTACAAAAAGAGAAAGAGGTAAACTTTCACAAGATGTTCCTGGAACAAGCAGGTAACAAGATAACAAGATACAGGAGAGATGCTATATATTCTTTTAAGTGAAGTTAATCTTTCTCAGCCACAGAAAGCAACCTGCATACACTTTCTACAACTAGCAAAAACTTAAGTTTTCAACTACTTGTATTTGTCAGTAAACACAGATTTTATTGAAGAGCAAGTACCTATTTTCTGATGAACACATTTTGAGAGAACTGTAAGTTCCATTATGATCACTATGAATTAGAGAACTGGCTAAGGGTATTTTCTTTCAGAATGCTCAGCAAGTTTTTTTTTTTTTAAAAAAAAAAAACTGGTTACAGCTGTAAACTTGGGCTCAAAAAACTAGAAAGGAAACACTAAATCACTAGTGAGATTTGAATGCATTTGGCAGAGCATATGGTTCCCTTCTGTGCAAAGCCATTGCAATTTAGTTGCTGATGCTAGTGATACAGTAAGAGAGGTGGTATCAGCTAATCCTACCTTCTGCAAGTGACCTAAATCAAGGTCTAGATTGCCACTGCCACTACAGCACTCCTGGGAAAGGACTAACGTTTGGGCAACATTACACAGTTGAAGTTCAACAGTTCAGCTGTGAGGCTGGGTTGTCTTCTTGGCTTGATCTATTGAATATGGCTTGAACCACAAGGTCCATGAACAGATGAGAAGTAAAACCTATTTATGAGCACTCATACTCAAAGAATGCCTTTCACCACAAATCTGAGCATACTTTACAGCTCAGTACCATTCACACAGCCCAGAAAGACTTCCATCTCTGCAAGGGGTCTCCAATATCTCTTCTGCCAGCATCATTACTTTTTTTTTTTAATTACTAATTATTATTCTAGAACAAAAGCAAGAAAGATCTCCCATGGACTAAATGGGACAGCTGCTATGTATCAAGATATAATATAGGCTGTGTTTATCCTGAATGGTAAGTGTGCCTCATGGGATGCTCTATACATCTAATGCATCCAGTTCTCCAGATTAGGGATGGTTGGACCATGCTATGGCTCTTTTCCCAGTCATAGATGTGCATTTCCTTCCAGCAAAAGTAGGGCTCTGCATGAACTATGAACATTCAGGTGTCACCCTCAGGCTGCATACTCTGACCCCAGGAACAGCTCTAGGGTCTCAGCGTATATGGTAGCACAGACACAGCTGTAGTCACCTAAACTGATGTACGTTTTGGCCAGTACAGTCAGGAGGCATCTCATGCAGATCTGCCATGGAACTCTGTCACTGATACTACGCAACATTTGGTCAATACTGCCTAAAAGGCTGCCTTTAATCATTTTCCACCAAGTTTGTTTTCCTTCTTTATCACTTCTTGGACAGTGAACTGTTTAGCTCAAGACACTGCAGTCTCCAGTAATCTGCACATCTATTTGATATTATTCATTACATATATATATATATATATATATAAACTGCTACATATAACAACTGTTAGTTCACTGCACTACGTTTTAGAAAAATTCCAGGTTCTACAGGTGTAGAAAAAAAAAGTTCTACAGGTGTAGAATAAGGGTGTCATAACATGCTATCCATGTCAGCCCAGAATGAAGGGAGAAGATAGGATAATCTGAGAGAGGACAGAGTAAGTGAAACTTAAAACAAAACTGAAAAGCACAATATTTATTTCCACATCAGTTTGGGATAGATTAGTAAATCTGAAAACAAATATTTATATATTTAAAGAAAATAATGCACTTCAAAATCAACGTGCCAAAAGGAGGTTAGGAAACATCAGAGAACACACTTCTGGACAGCAATTTAGTCCTAACTTTGGTAGATTTGTCTATCRTACTTCCTCAGCATTCTCAGAAAACATTTACAAACATTTTATCTATGCTGGGACAACTGGAAAAGAAAACTGCCTTAATGGGACATATTGAACTTGTCTTAGGCATCAAAAGCTTTTAAGTTCTGTATTATAATACTGTTTTATATTATATATTCTTTATACCACTACACATTTTTGGAGGTCAACTGGGGGTGGAAGGAAGAAAAAAGAAAACTACCTATGATAATTTATTAAAAGAACACTTCATCTTTCCAGCTTTTAATTACAAAGTACAAGTTTTTGCTAGCTAAACTCATTCAGCATCAGAAACACATAAAGAATAATACAGGAATCAAATTGTTTCTAATTAAATATATATTATTTCACTACCCAAACCTCAGAATTGTTACTCTGCTTTGAATTAGCAGTCCTAACCACGAGATTTAAATTATTTAATCCAGATTCAGGAAAGCATGTAAACACATACTTCACATTAATCCCACTGACTTCTTCTGAATAAAAGCAAACGTTTTCCCTTGGAGATGTCATTCTCCCTACAAATGTAAATCTTAATACCAGAATAGCTGCAGCAGGAAATGTCCTGGTATTTGAGTTCACTACCTATGACTGCAGGCAACATATGCAATCTTGTGATGAATACTACATGCTTGTGAAGAATTAGCGAAGAAAAGAAAACGACCAATCCTAGGTAAGACAAAATTAGCACTTCTTTTTGAGTTCCAAAGTACTTCTGTGATTTCATGAAGGAATTCTCTTTCTTGGATTTACCTTGGTTGCAGGTTTTTCCAGTGTATCCTGGGTGGCACTTACACTTGTTTGGTCCAATGCATTCACCATGTTTGCATCCTGGCTGGCATATAGCTGCAAATGGAAGAAAACCTCATCACTCTTTCGCTCCCATTTGTGCCAGTGATGGCACATTACTTTCGATCAAATGACAACAACCTAACAGACAGTACAATTTATCTTCCTCCCCTAAGCATCATTACATGTTTCAAACACCACTGTTCAAGCCCCAGGTACACTTTCAAAGATAGCCACCACCCCAATACACACAAAGAATAAACCACCCATTAGTGTTCTATTTCTGCATAACAGTAGACTGTGCTGTCTCTAGGTTATTAAATGCTTTTAGCACCTGACCAGCAAGCAGACTGCAAGCCTCCTCTGACTATGTATATATGCACTATGATTCATGCCATTAAGTGGGGTATACCTGGAATATGCCCTAGCTCTATAGGAAATATGTACATCAATGCCATAGCTAACATATCAACAAAGTCATAGTTCAATCACCTGTAAGTAGCAACACAGTTCCTCAGATTCACAGATTTYCTCTGTGACTTCTTAGCACAATGACATTTTTCACCCCCCATTAAGAAATGTTTTGGCTGAATCTTTCCCTTTCAGATGCTGGCACTGTTGCATGGGAATGACATTTATTTCTTCTTCTGGGGGAAAAAGGAGTGGGTAAAAACAAAAGCAACACTGCAATATGCTACTTTATCACTGCACATATCCAAGTCACTGCTATTCAGAACATTTCAAGCATATATATAATCAAAACTGCTACATAAACACAGTTGAAGAATGTGATGTTCTACTCTGCTTCTAGAATCAAACTTGCCAAGTGATTTCTAACTCCCTAACTGGAACGTAAATGCAGAACGCCAAGAAATAATAGTTACAAGGCCATTTTTGGTGCCTCTCTTACTTCAAATACAAGTAAAATGCATAAAAGAAGCTTTTAAAACTTCAATAACAAAAAAATTGCTTTTGAAGAAACGTAATTCCAAGTCTAAAATTTTAACAATAAAACAAACTTTGCTTTTGAAGAAATTTAAGCTCAAGAATTTACTCCTACTGATCTATGATTAGCAAAGAGGAGTATTTCCAGAGTGCTAGGAATCCTGCACAACTCTGGAAAACATTTCACAGGTGAAACAATTTTAAACAGACATTGGCAAGTATTTTTGTTATAGTATCTTCCTATTATTAAATATATTGTTTTAGCCTACCGGAAAACTGAAATATTTGCTATGCTCTAAAATGACACTTATCATGATACATGACAAAATGCAGACGTAAAATGCTGGTGAGCTTACTATTTAAGCAATACAGATACAAACTAGAGAGAAATCGGAGAGTGGCGTAACTTGAATACCCTGCAGAGTTAGGATCCATTATTTATCTTTGCTTTAAGTTCATTTTGTAAAATAATGGCATCATTTGGAATTTGTGAAGTAACTAACTAAATACAGCTGTAATTTTAATTAACCTGACAGCAGCCTGTATCATAAAATTTGATGTATTAAGGATCTAATTTAACACAAATCTGTCAGAAGGCACTCACAAATGTGGCTTGCACTCTAGTCCAAGCTTTTCTACAAGGGCTGAAGTAAACAAAATTAAAATTCAAACAAGAGATAAGTTTTTCTTTAGCTTGTTAAAGAAATATGCAAATACATCTCTCATGTTATAAAAGATTCATAGAAGATTCCGTAAGATTCAAAGAATCCAGAATTGGCCATTCCCACTACTGCATCTGCAAAAGGAACTACAGCATAGAAAGAGTTTGCTCCATTTAAGTTTTAGGACTCAGTTTACCCTCTACTATCAGGACATCTTTCTATATGTCTATGCACATACATTGTATGTATATGGCCTGTGATATTCCCTGAGAATATGAGACCTTGCTTTTAATGCATGGCACTGCTCTTGATGCCTTTTTCTAACAAATTGGTGCAGTCTCCTTCTTAAATCTTTCTTAAGGGATATTTTTAAAAGGCAACATAGACAGGTGTTTTTAGTTAGTATAAGGCATTTTCCCTACAAACAATAGCCAGAAACAGAAAAATAGTACTCAGAATCACAGAAACATCTTTCCTTTAAATAGTTTGGGGAAGGGGCTGCTTAGACTACTAAAAAGAATGCTTCAAGAAGTATGCCCTTGAGCAATGCTTGGACAGATCTGACTGAAAAGCAGCTGATGCCTCATGAAAAACTTCCAAAGCGTTCTAYTTGAAAATGATCACTTCCTCTTTTTTAAACACTATGGTCAGAAACAGAAAATGGATAGGAGAAAGGTAAATCTTAATTTTAGACTGCCTCCCAAGTCTCAAAAAATAATTAAGTGCACTTAAATTGCCTGACAGATGTGTCTTTGTCCTGTTTTCCGAAGTCTCAAGTKAAGATTTCAGTGCCTCTGAAGTCTACTGCTTAAGAATCCCTTCTATGATAGTTTATAAACTTTCTGTGAAAGCTTTTAGCAAACYACAGCCCATATAGTCAAAAACAATATAAAATGTCATTTTGCACATTAAATGGGTATTTGGAAATCCGTATTTGCTGCCAAACACTGTCCTTGGAAAAAATGTTTACTAGAATATAGTCTGTGTATCTCAGCTACTTAAATGCTCTGTATCTTATTTATACATAGCAGCCAAAATTCAATACAGTGTTATGACTGAGAATTAATATATAAAAAAGAGAAGCATTTAGCAGTAAGCTTCACAACATCTTCAATTCTACCAACACTACAAACACATTTTATATCACTTTCTATTAGGAACCAAGCCACTCTCACTGAGCAATAGGTAGGTCCTCCTGTTAATTTAAATTAAGATTTGTATGGTGCTGAGGATTTTAAAGAAATAGRCCACATTCAGCCAAGTTTGTGCACGTGGCTTGGATTGCACTAGCTACATCTATAATACAGCCTCTTCCACTACACCTCTACCAGGTCCAGAGAGGTGGCCTAGTTTGCATTCTGATATTTCTAGGATGTAAATTATACTTTCTTCTCAGCTAGCTTTCCTTGCCAAAGRGACTAATAGATTCACTGCGTGCTGGAGCTCCAGGAGTGACCTAACACATGCTGTGTGGATAATCAACAGGCAAAAGAGATGCAGAACCTAAGTGGCAGTAAAGATACATCCTGCCTTCTAAAGGGTTCCATGTGAGTAAGGTCAACAATGAGATCTGGGTATAAAAATAAACTTGAGACTGACTTTCAGCCTTTCTTTTAATAGTAGGCAGTTATTTCAGTTGTTGGGCATGACTCTAGACTGTGTGGTGAGAGTTAGATTTCATATGTTGATTTCGGAGGGGGGCGGGGTTCTTTTAATTTTCCACCCAACTTCTTTTCTGACAAAATTCCAAACATTCCTGCTCACACATGAACAGACTGAGTACATTCACTTCTCAATASAATTAGACCTATAAGGAGTGAAAGAAAATGTCTCACAACTGCTATTCTCTGCATCTTGACAATAAAAATTTCCCCTATAACCAACCACAATAAAACAAATGGAGTATCAGTTTTGTCAGATCAACCCAAATTTACAATGACTGTTTAAAAATGACTGAAATAAGTCTAGCCCACGTATGGACTTTAAACTGCTATGTGACACTCATTTCCTTACTAGACAAAGAAAAAACGTAGATATTGGAGGGTGACACCAGACTGAGAAAGTCATACACTTGCAGACTTAAGACATTGTCTTAAGACAATCAAGTTAAAAAGTCAAGAGTCTGGGAATGCTGCCAAAAAGAAACAAACTTTCTACTCTTTGCAAGACTGATTCTTTTTTTTTCAAACAAGTTAAGAGCACCTACACTTGTCCTATAGWCTAGCTGGCCACTGTACAGATGATTGCCTACTTACCTTTGTATTAACGTCAACAAAAAACTATGATTTCTCCCAGGACTCCTTTCTGAAAACACTGAAACTGGCATCCTCATAGTACAGTGAAGTGGATTTAGATAGATAGAAGGAAATTCTAAGCACAGCTATCCTGCTAATTAGTCAACCTGCTGCTTATTTATCTAGGCCATAAAATAAACTACTGCTAAGCTTTCTATTTCACTTGATGCCAAGTTCATCCTAGATATATCAGAAAATAAACACTGATCTCATGATCATTCATTCCTGTCTGCTTATTTTAAACTATTATTCTGGGCCAGATGCAAAGAGTTGCTCTCTCTCTTAATTCCCATTGACTTCAATGAGACTTAAGGAGGTATCCTACAGTCTTTTATTTGGCCATCAATGTAACAAGAGTACTTCTTTTAAAAGACTGGCAAGAACTCTCTTTTCCCCTAAAGTAAGATGATAAATACCACATTTTAAGTTTCGCTTAAATTTCAGCACAAATTAAATTTCCTGTAAAAAAYAGTACAGGGAATTGAAACATGAGAGTGGTTTTGGTTTGAGTATTTTCAAGTGTGGGAGAAAGAAGCTGTGGTAAAATGCACACACTGCTAGCACTTGTTAATTTTGTATAAAAGATAAAAGCCACTCAGTCATCCACTACTAACAGCTGATGYGGCCTAAGCACAACTAAGTCATCCTGAATTACTGTTGTTTAGTTGCTGTATAAATTCAAGAAGTGAAAAATGCATTCAATTCATTCTGGGCCTACAAGTGGGTTGGGGTTCCCTCCATTTCCCTGCTGACAGTCTTCTCAAACTACTCTGGAAGCTCTTCTCAGGTTTTTCTCAGTTCCACTGTACTAAACTGCCCACCTTTTGAGGGCATTAGTGAGTACCACATGCTGTCACCTCTATTCCCATCTAAAATTTTAAGCTTAAAGAYTTGTTGCTTGATTACTATGCACTCTTTGGTAGAGTCCTAACTAGAGGGCTGCACTGCCTGTGCACCTAACTGCTCTTTTCACTTGTGGCCAATGACAGAAATTCTACAGTTTCTAGTGGAGCATCTCTACTATTATAATGCTTATTTGGTTCTCCAACACTTCTAGCTATGTCTTCGATCAATTCAGCCCTGAGCATAATTCTTCGAGGACATATTCAGACTATGCATCTTCTTCTGTTTTGTCTCTTCTCTCAATTTCTACTTCCTAATAAAGTTTTTTCTTGTTCTATATATCTGCTTTCTTATATGATGTTCACAAGAGGGTTTTTTGGAAAAAAAAAAAAAAAGCTGCCATCAAAGTCTTTAGTTGCTCTTTCTGCATCCCTCACTCAAATCTGCTGCAAAATGACAGACTGCAGATGTTCAACCTACCCTAGAGCTCCTATTTTCACCTCTCTGAAGTCTAAAAATATCCGTAAAGAACACCTGCATCTGAAACAAACCATGCTGACTGTCCACTCAATGGCTTTGCTTCCATCCCCTCTTCCYAAGTAACATAGAGCCACTCATTTATTCTGTCCCTAAATCACAACTCTTTAAAATTCAATCTGCCCAAATGCAGGAACTAATTTATGCATCGGCACAGAGATTATCACATATTATTCAGCTTCACAAACCTTTATTGGATCTTTTTATACTGCAGTGCCAACTTTATGACCTAGACTTGCTCATTGGTAAAGCATAGACTTGCTCATTGGTAAAGCAAGCCGTCTTTTATGCTGTCTCCGTCACCTCAGGCTCCCCTTCTCCTGCAGCCTAACAAACCATAGCCTCAAGTTCTATACCTTTTCTCTGCAAAGACAATTTGGCTTTGAAATACCTGCCTATTTCTATACATATTTGGCAATTCTACAAATGTAAGTAACAATATGTCACAACAACACACTCGGTAAAATAATAAAAATTTGCCTTATTCATAATTATTTTTATTTAGAAAGTCTCCAAGATATTAGTTAACTTGCAAAACAAATCCCTGCATATCTTTCAAAGATAAATATTTCTTCTTTGCTCAACCTCATCCAAATGCAAGACAATGCATAAAGTTGAACCTACCACACAGCAATCTGTAGGTGGTAAAGGCATGCCATACCCATAASTCATATTACAGAATTACTTGTGAAAAAATAACTTTGCTTCCCAAATAAGTATACCAGAAGTCACAACATATCTGTAGACATCAGGAAGCCCAATTAGGGCAACAAGGGATTAATTTTCAGATAATCTGATATGCCAACATTCCTTACTTTATTTCTGAAAGACAAATGTCCTTGACCAACTTCTGTAGCTAAGGACCGATAATATCATCAGATAAAACGGTAGTATCTAGTGACAGTCTTTTCAGAAATAATTTGCTCTTATCGGTAGCACTCACGATAACAAACGTTGCCAAAGTGCATGCATAAGCTTCTATCTAAAATATACAGTACCATTAAGTAAGCAGCTCCTAATTTTTCATGCACAACTACCACATTCGCCTGGGTAAATCAGTTACTAAATTTGCACATATGAATGTGGTAATAGCACATTAACATGATAAATGGTAACCAGGGGGACCTTTCATTGCAGTGAATTTTTTGCTTGCCTACGACTGCTGCCAAATGTGTTCCTAAACTGCATATACAAATTCAGATCCTGGTTCAAGAATGCCTTGCTATTAAGACAGAACAACTCTTTAAAGCACGCACAAATTTAAACATAAGCTCAGGTAACACTGAAATCAATAGGATTTAATGAAGTCAGTGAAAGGTAATCAGATGCTTATGCACTTAAACACTCTTTTTAACAACCAGTGACAAATTCATCCAACAAATATGCAAAATTAGAATAGAAATAGAAATATTTCATATTTTGTCAAGCTTTTCATATTTTCACTTTGAGTGGTTCATGATAATCACTTAAAGAATAGAGCTTTATCATCTCAAATGCATGTTTGTTATCTGCATCTTTCTGTGTGTCTACTGAATTCCACCTGGTAGAAGCAGGCTAGCACGAGTGTCACTAAGTGTGGTGGCAGAAGAGAAATTGGGCCCTATTACTGTCTTCTTCATAACATATAATACCAACTGGCTTCAGTGAAATAAATCCTGCATCACAGTGACAAAGTTGAATTCAACACRCAACTGAACAGCTGATTGCTTTGCTCTCCTTCTGAAGACCAGTGTTCCCAATACAGGGATAACTAAATAAGATATATCAATTCCTAAGCAACAGACTATAACCCTGAATACTAATATGAAGTGGCATTGATTTCATCATGCTTTAATATGCCAGATTATACACTGCTGTAGATCAGGGGCTCTAAAGTTCCCTTCTTGTTGGAATGACAAGCCGTACTAGAGGTGCAAAGCAGACAACTGCGGGTAACAAGTGCTTCAGCTATCCCAAACGAATCTCCCAACACACACAATTCAATATCTCAAAAGCAAAATCAGGCCTTTTAAGTCTGCCAGCTTGTAAATGTGATGCTGGCAGCATAAATGATTTGCAGGAAGGAAAATATTTCTTGGGGCTTGAGGGAAAAAAATATAAAGAAAACAGGAAAAGTGCAGTATTTTAGATTGTAAGCACGTATCTTTCATTAGATAGGTGAATGGAATAGAACAGCCCTGTAAATTTCTTCCCCCTTAATCTTTCCCAAACCAAATAACTTAAAAAAAAATCATCTTGCCATGTATTACAGTTTTCAAGTAAACTTACAACTAGAGGCTATAACTCCAAGCCATAATCTTGTCAAAATTATTTCAAGAAATATATTCAGCTAACCTTTGGGCTGGCACCTTAGGCTGGCTATTCTCTGCCTTAAGACGTAGAAAGCTGCAAAACAAATATCCAAAAAAAGAAATTCCAGCTTTTTTATTATTATTTTTCCTTTAAGGAGGACGGACTTGGCTCAGATTTTTATCAACTTGTTACATTCCTGGAGACTTACACACATTCAACATTCAGAGATTTTCTGAAATAAAAAAAAAATCTGGTACACATTTTAGATTAGGAATACCTTACATCAGTATTTCTTTATGAGATTTAACAAACATTCTGATACGTAAGAGCAGTTAAATATAATGACGTGATGCTATTCTTATTCAATCAATTAAGGAGCTACTTAGTCATGTCTCATAGGGGTACATAGTTGTAAAAATTCTCATGTTTCATAGTTTAAGYTCAATGTTTCTATTAACAGAACAGAAAAGCTTTTCTTAAAGAGACAGTATCCTTACATTTAAATAAATATATGTATTTTCAATGCTGCATCTCTATAAAGCAAACAAATGGTTAGCATCTGGATGCTAATTTGAGAGTAATTAAAATGATATACATTGTTAAGTATCTGAATATCTGCAACTAATAAAGATGCTGGCATATAAATTTAATGGTCATTTTTATAATGTTTGAATGTCATCTAAAGTAAAACTAATGTTTAGAGACCTTTTCAGGTCTTACCAGCACATGAAACTAAATACACTACAAAAGTAAAACAAGATGCAAACACAGACCTATGTTTTGGGCTATATTAGATCAATTTATTTGTCAATAAAATGAATGTTAGCGGCACAGACTGCTAAGCTACATATCCTTATTATAAAACATATTTTAAGTATTATGCGACCAACACTTAAGGGTTTGCTTTGATTGCAACTTATTCTAGTTAAAATTGATTTCAACTGGTAAGGCCCTTAGTGGCTGTTCCAAAAAGCCCACCAGAGGGAGGCTCCCCAAAGGCTGGGCTTTAAGAGAAGCTCAAAGTATGAATATACATGGTCAAACCATGTTACCGAAATTGGACTATAAAACTATTCGTCTATGTATGAAGCGCAGGAGGGGTACAATGAGGGAGTGGGAAGGATACTGTATCTTTAACATAGTAAAGTCATATTTTCATAGCTGCTTTAAAACTGTAAAAGCTTCGGAATTGAAAAAAGGTAATTGAATAAAAATAGCAAAACCTCATTTCCTTTCTTGCATGGCAATATTAAAGCGGTATTGCAATTCTGTATAAAATGTCTTTTCTAAAAGAACACATGAAAATGCACAAAGATATTTGTCATTTCTTAACAGCCAGACATGCTGCATATCAATATTCATTAACATTGTCAACACAATGCATTCATGTAGGCTGTATTCTTGCAACCACAAATTTACTAGTGAAACTATTACCAACTTTAAGGAGGYTTCTGCCAATGTGCCAGACTCCAGGAAGTCAGTATTTTCATAGCTCATTATTGACAAAATCATGTTTTTATTTTGCTAAAGATTTGTGCATCTTGGACTATACAGAATTGCCATTTCCATTTAAAGCACTGTTACGTACAAGGAATAAAGTCCTAAACAACATACTGCCTCTTCTCCCGTTGACGGATGAGAGATGATTTATATGGGTAAACTCTCATCAACATTACTGTTGGTTATACAAAATCTCCTTCTAGGATCAATGAGAGCACAACCATCCCTTCCCCCCCCACCATCTTACATATCTGCAAATAGATTACACAGCACAGATACACAGTCTTTCAGCTCATGAGGACAGCAGCAGCACACACTGTGCAAGTTTCTTCACAGCTGTTGTAAGAAGGCAGCAGCATGCACAATTTCCAGCAAAGCATTTGGTTATGCTTGCATCTGCTATGTCAGTTTGTATAAGCTCCTCCTCTCTCCTGCAGATCATCTAAGAACCTCCTGAAACAGTATTCATTTTACTAGGTTTGGCTAAATCTAAATCCTAACCAGACAGCCTTCAATTAACATTTTTTACTGATGGAATACAAAGATAAGCTGTAAAGTGATCACTTGACTTATACTTTTACTAATGTGTATTTCATTGTATAACTGCTTGATTGCTCTGACCCTAGGCTTTTAAAAAATAATTTGTCATGATTTTACTGTAAGATGGTGGGAAACTACTGTGTTGATCTATTCTGGTGTTGTCTCTTAGGTAAAACACTCAAACCTCAGCATGGAGAAATAACAAAATTGAGTTACCACACACAGACGCCCTAAAAATGCACACTCATCTTCATAATCCCTTCACAAGATATACCTTAAAGACTCTGTTATCATTTAAGGAGAATTAAACATTTAGATGAGTGAAGTAACCAAGTTAACATCACTACTTAATAAAATCCAGTGGGATTTTATTCCTGTTAAACATCTCTTGTTGATCTAACTTTCTGCCCACTGGACAAACTCTCAYAGTGCTTAAACAGGCAGATCTCTGCTGACTTCAACAGTCATGCAGATTCATGTCAACAGATTATCTGATAGATGAGCATCAATTTACAGAAGTCACAGATCCTATCTTCTGTTTTGTACACGTGAATGCAGCAAAATGAACTATTGCTGTCACTGCCTCTAGCAAAGGAGTTGTCCAAACTGTAATCCAGAATGAAAATTCAAGCAGTTTTTTATTGCCTTTCTTTAAAAAAATGTAGCTTAACCCTTTAAATCTATATTAAAGTAGTATCTTKGCTACCAACTCTTCTATAATAAAATGTGTTTAGCTCCTGGCCCTTAAACTGCAGCTGAAATTTCAAAGCAAAAGGCAGCCTAACCTTTAGCATAGCTTGATTGTGAATAACTAGCATACAAATGAGTTAGACATGCAGCCAAGTACAAAGCAGGTGTATTTGGTTTGTGAAAGATATTTGTAAGCTAGCTAGAAGAAAGGCAGATAGACCACTAGTTCTAAGAATGACATTGAAGGAACCCAGATGGAATATGGGTAAATATGTACACACAGCAAAAAAYAGTATTTTTCAAATAGCCTTAGCATAGCCTGTTGGAAGGTAAAGGAAGAATTTCCACCTTCATATGTAAGATTAAAGAACATCACAAAACATGTAAGTTTCTGCATGAAATTAATGCATCTCTTATCCTCTCTTTTAGTCTTCTGATAGGTTAACCAGTTTGCAGAGCCCAGTACGTGCACACACATTCATCACAGTGATTTCTGTACACTAGTTTGTCAGCTGGTGTCAGTCAGCAATGGTTCCATGGACTTGCACATGGTTTGGCCTACCACGTGCCTACCATGGTCCGCCCTAGCAGAGACACTTGGACAAGGCCCGGATTATCCTTTTGTTGAGAAAGGCTTAGGGTCATTCTTAGAGAATGTTCTCACAGGCATTTCTTTAAGAGGATGGGATGGGATTCTGCTGGAAGTGCTCTCATTTGGTATCCTAGASTAGAGACACTACTGTTTTATACCCTGGAGTTTTCATTTCTCATCTAGTTCACAAAAAAMTCAGCTCCAGCCCTACCTCTGCCAAGAATTCTCTTCCCTCAGATATTATTGCTAAACAACACATTAAAAAAATGCTGGATTAACTTTCCACAGCAAAGTTTCCCCGCTAGTGCCTGAAAAAGTGCCCCTGTGTGAGATATATGAAATGATGCATGCCCCTACTGAGTTTTGCCTTACTCATCTGTATACCTAAAAATGCACAGAATGGGTTCTGGGTCAGGAAAACACTCCCAGTACCAGAGATGCAGTGCCTCACAATGCAAGAGAAGTTTAAGAATTAAAAGCAGAGTGTGGATACCTGCTCTGCGATTTTGCTGTGTACACAGCAATAATGCATAAAAATCCAAAACAATAGGCCTAGCTTTTACAAATCTCTCATCAGGCACTTTTATTAGAATACTTTTTTTCATAGAAGTAGGCTTTTGGGTGATTACTCCCACTTACTGTTATTGATACACAAGTAAATTCCACAGAAAGGTCAACAATATGGGATTTTTGGACTAATTTCAATTGGAAAATTTAGCAATATCTAACTTTAAAATCCCAGTCCTTTGAGTTCATCAGTGTGCAGAATCAGTTCTTTTGATGATGATGTTACTTCACATGAACTAAGACTTGCTGCTAAATAAAATTTCTGCTGCTTCCAAATTAGCCTTTTTACACGCCAATAAACCTAGTTTACATACTGGATCAAAACCTGACAAAGGCTACTTGGCGATGGAATCTATCAGCCATTCTAAACCRAGATTAGGCCACTAAATAAGATTGGCTGGATTTTTAGTTTACAATGACTTACAAACGCCAATGTATTTATTTGCAGTCATATTTGTTCAGCACCTTTGAAAACATGGCTATATTTTTATCACTCTCAAACTGAGTTTAGCTGACTAAACTTGGATCTCACTTTGGTGTTCACAGCCTGTTAGGAACTAAGAAATCCAAGCTGCTTCAAAATTGTTGAGATTACCACAGTGAAGGGACACCTCCTCAGTGCATTTTCTGGAATTGAGAAGAGCATTTGGAAGGGCAATTCTACGACACAGCAGAGAGCATACTTCTACCAGCTGAAGCGTTAAAGCTGATATTGAAGGCTTTGGAAATCAGACCTACTTACACCTCCTTACATAGACAAGTCTAGATTATTGTAATTTATTAACAAGAGACAGATGACGTTTCAAAGGAAAAGTGTAAATTAAAGAAGAGGCCTGATTTCAACTTCTTCCTACACATTTATATGAGTGAAAAAGACAGTTGAGTTATGCTGACTTAATTTACTATGCAGCAGAAAGCACAGTTATGCTGTACATACACTCCTATGTTACTGAGTCAAAGTGACATAAAATTAATGACTCTGCACTTCACTCTGTACTTTCAACTGGTGCACCTCACAAAAGCAAGTTTAGCTAATCCAGTCGAGTTTCCATTTGCAACAGATTATGGACAGACAACCGTGAGAACTGAGTTACCATGGCTTAATGAGTTACCATTTGTCAGCTGAGCAACACTCCTACTGTGTTAGAGCTGGCAAGCACTTGCCTAATTCTCCTTCRCAGTCAAACCATTACCTTAAACCATACAGTTGGTTTAAGCTAACATATTTCCTTCTCAATAGCTGTGGGCAGGAGGCATGTTCACGTGTGCTTGGAGGGCAGCTAGCACAGCAGAAAATGCGTCTGAGTGTGTTTGCAATCTCTTGTCCGTGGCTCATCATAGTTCAGAAGATGTGCAGCAACTCTGTAAACTGAGGCAACTCTGTCATGTATCTGAGTCTACATTCTTGCTACTTGCTGGTTCACAGCACCTCATGTTTTTTCTCTGCAAACTAAATTCAGAGGCAATCAGTACATTCACAGTAAATTATGCATGACTAAACAGGAGAGTCCAAAAGTGCTGGAACACTCAGAGACATAGCAAGGACAGTTTAATCTACATAGTTTGAGTATAGCAGTTCAAGTCTGCTAACACAGAGCTCAGCACAGTCTTATTGCTTGAATATTTACAGCTCCTTTTTGGACTCACCTGTAATCTGGGTCTCACTACTTACTTTTAATTTTGACTCTATAATCGTTTTCACTGCATAATTATGACTTATTCTAGAAATGGCAAAGAAAACACTCATTTAGTAAGGAAAGCCTGGCCTGTATACATGCGATCCATTGCAAGGACAGGACTAAGGACTTTGTCTTTTACCATAGAGGGCAGGAAAAACAATTGCGCACTTGGTTTTTCAGAAAATTTTCAGTGATATCCCTTTGTGCAGTAAAACACTCAAGGACTCTTCGAGGCCAGGAATGCCATCTTCTGTGCCAGGTTAATCCTTCATACTGAACGCCATATTCCCAAGGTGGAGAGCTGACTACAGATTTGCTGTTTGGCTGCCAGCACTAGAAAGATTCACTCTCATTAAGTGTAATCTTTCCCTACATGATATGACTGGAATTTTCACCATGCACAACTGGAGCAGATTTTCTTGGTTTATTTTTCTAAAAACATTTTGGCTCCAACTGCAAAAATAGAATGAGCTGCTAAATTATTAAAAAGATCTTCACTCAAATGTCCAAGACCCTTCTAAACCAGACACTCAGAAATTCTCAGCTCCTGATGTATGGAAAATTGAAAAAAAAAAATGTACTGAGAATGCAGTGCAAATTGCACTGCCTTCAAACTCTGCTCCCAAATAGTAGAGATGATCACATAAAATCCATCTCTGCACTTCTTGGAAAAGTGAATGGAGAACAAATCTACGGAAAAGGGACTTAAATGCAGCAGGAGGAGATGAGAATTTACCTAGCTTTTGTCTAAAAAAGAATGCTTATGGAATGTGAGAAAAATGGCTAAGTCATTCCAAATAGCTTCACTAACAAAATTCAAAGATTAAAAAAAGTTTACTTTTTGATTATTATTGTTTTCAACTTCTAGTTATACATTTTTTTGCTAAATTCACTTTAYGCTATTCTCATCTCTCCAGACCATAAACCTCAAAAACACTAATCAAACTTGGTAATAGTGAGAAATCAAAGGACAGATTTAACTGCAATTGACTTCAGTCTAAGTGCTATCAGTGAACTGAAACTTAGGGTCACAACACAAAAGACAACTTGACTAAGGAAAGGGACAAAATAACATTTTTCACAGCACAAATTAGTGATCGTTGCCAGTTAGAGTCTTTGTAGTCTTAAACATACAAATGCTCAAAGATTTTCAAGCAAAACTGTGTTCTGAAAAATGGACATAAATTCTATCACCCCTGGAATGGCCTCAATCAACATACTTCACATCCTCCTTCCTACTCTAAAAACATTCATCTTAGGGAAATGACTGTTTCTGTTATGAACAACAGCCCTAAAATCAAAATGATTCATGGTACGGGCTAAGAGATACCAACCTGAGAACTCTGAATCGAAAAATAGTACTGYAGATATTATGTTCTAGAAGTATTTTCCATGCTCACACA
Organism: Rhea americana; assembly: GCF_003343005.1. Classification (NCBI taxonomy): domain Eukaryota; kingdom Metazoa; phylum Chordata; class Aves; order Rheiformes; family Rheidae; genus Rhea; species Rhea americana. The sequence continues at coordinate 2,647,716 of NW_028187188.1, read as the reverse complement.
CACCGGTCATTTTATATACCTATTGAACACTGTGGGCTTTTAACAAACTTGGGAAGGAAGGAGCCAGTCTTGCTGCTTACAGATTTGAACAAAACCTTTGCTTAGAGTCTACAGTTGCATCTCCAGTGCTTTCTCTATCTCTTGCCTACATTCACTGCTTTGCAGATTAAACAACTCACAGTATTCAGTACCTGTTTTACTTTCAAAATGGCTTAGCAAAGAATAATCTATTTTGCAGACACTTAAATMTAAATCAAAATGCTGAGAATCAGTAATCATAGGTTCGTTCCTGGAAAAAACTTACAGGAAATCATTCATGTAGGTACTGTTAAGCGCACGAGCAATGATTTCCAAGAACAAAGTTTGTAATTTTAAGAGGCTGAGGTATGACACTCCTAACAACTGCAACTTCTACATAACGTTAGCTGCCAGCACAGAATGAGATTTAATTAATGATGAAGACCTACCTATCTGATTATCCTGCAATTATATCAAAAATTCTAAAAAGATGTAAGAATCTCAGAAAAGTCTCTCTTGATGTGTGACTCAATAAAAGGATGCTGTCAGGCTCACTTATACTCTTAGTATGGGATTACTGAAAGAATGTCTGAGCTTAATACCAATTGAAATGTTTGCATTGACTTTTAAAATGAAATGTCAACAATCTGGGTTTTCTTCTCAGACATAAATATTCCTATCCTGCAGTGCCTGTAACATATATACTGCAGTATTATGTCAAGCTATTACACCAGACCATGAAATAAAGTGGAAACAAAACAAATCAACAAATTCTCATTGCCCTAATCAAATTTTACCTTATTCAGATGCAATTATTTATAGTTCTGTTAATAACAGACAGAATCTTAACCTGACAATGTCCTTTTAGTAAGTCAAACTCATGCGTGCAAAAGCCTAAGCCCTGCAACATAAGAATGGGTGTGAATATAAGAAAGATATAACTAGATGTGTGCAAGCCTTTTCTATGAGTGACTAGAAGCCTCAGCAGCAACAATACTCACGTTGGCATTGCCCCCAGGATGAACGGGCCCAGCCCCAGCAGCAGTCGATTCTACTTCCAAACCGACACAGTCCTGTGGAGGAGATTATTTGTCTGGGCCACCTGAACAAGACAATTCAAAGTAGTCTGGTGAACCACTTTTAAAGTAGCTAAAATTATTCTACATTAAGAAAACCAAAGACAAAAAACAGCAAAAACCCTCCACAGCATGGAGACATATACCTTTTTGGGGTAAAAAATAGCTGCTGAGTATTTAATAGTTCTGTCATTCTTACAATGTTTAGCTAAGAAAAGGTAAACGACTACAAGGGAAGAGGGAAAAAGATCATTAGAATGACTTTTTAAAGTCTGAAATAACTGACATACTTTGCTATGTGCTCACTACTGCCACTCTCAGGTTAGGATTAAGTCCTTTCAGAAGTCCGAAACACAGAATTTATAATGTGCAATAAATCACAATTACAAGATTTCAGCACTCATTTATTTCACGATATATGGCTAAATTTTCTTACTGAAGCATTAGAGGAGGAAAATCAGAACAAAAACTTCCTATACTGTTAGCCAGGGTATCAGTACAAAAGAACTGTACTCTTCCCTTGTCCAAAAGGAAACAGATACTGCAGTCTGAAACGTTACAAAGTAATGCCACAAAAATGTTTTTTTTTAAACAACACGGTAAAATAAACACGTTATCCAAACAAATTCTAAAAAGAACTTTTTGGAGAAGGGATTGTCGGCTGATTTATATGCACACTAAACCATTTCGCTTGGAAGTCCGTTCATTTTCTTACAGTGCACCTGAAGCATTCTCCAGCTTGCATTTCCGCAGTTCACTACACCTGACACAGCTCAGCACCATCCATTAGGTGCACGCTCTCCAGGCATTCACTTCCATCTTGTTTCATGTTAAAACTTGAGCTGCAACCTTCATCGCGTTTCCAAGTGCCTCGGGGCACCGATAAAGTAATTTTATTTTCATAACGCGCGAAGCCCTTCATTTTTAATCTTTATAGAATACCATCCTGTTGCAGCAAAAAACTTTTTTACACGCGAGGGACACGCGTGCGTACCGCCGAGGAGCCCGCGCAGCCCCCACGCGAACGGCGGTGCCTAGCAGAGGGCGAGGACCGCGGCAGTTTGTCTGCGCAGCGGAGCGCAAGACCCGCGCCGGCCCCGCCAGCTCTATCCGTCACCGGCGCCGGGAGGCGCGGAGCGAGCCGGGCCCCCGGCGATGCGCAC